>NC_073233.2:314500-616500 GCF_029281585.2 Gorilla gorilla gorilla | reverse complement strand
GATAAACCAGTTGTAGATGGAGTACCACTCAACAATAAAAAGGAGCAAACTGATACAACAGCAATATAAATGAATATCAAAAGCATTATGCTCAGTGAAAGAAGCTAGACATGAAAGACACCAATGTATCATTCCACTAATAGGATACTCTAGAAAATGCAAACTGTAGAAACAGAAGCAGATTAGTGGTTGCCTGTGTTCAGGAATGGAGAAAAGATCAAATGCAAAACAGCAAAAGAAAACATTTTGTGATGATGCAGATTTTCTGTATCTTGATCATGATTGTGGTCAAATGATGATATTCATCTGCCATAACCCATTAAATTGCACATTGAAAAGGGTGAATTTTACTGTGTGTACATTATACTTAAATGGAGCTGTAAATATGTTTGGAGCTTATCTGTGAACATTAGTTGCAGAGCAGGAGTTATTTTTATAGAGTGGAAATCTGCTAAGTGCCAACTTGAGAAGGGTTGAAAAAAATTAGAACCTTCTTCCAACACATTTCAGTTAGAACACTCTTAGGATGTCGTTACAGCTGTGCTCTATATTGGAGTCTCTGATGAAATCACATGTCTAACAATCTCAGCATGCCTTTAATCAACAGAATATACACGTGTTTTCTTTTTTTACTATAAAGGATATACCAAACAACTTTTTCAAGACTTTACTTCAAAAAGGCACGTAGTTTTGCAACATTTTTGGTAAGTCTTTAATTATTTCAAAATGAAAAATTGAAAATAAAATGCAATTATTTACTCAGGCCCCCCACAAAAAAGGCCTGTACGGGGAATGCATGTGGTGTGTGTGTGTGTGTGTGTGTGTGTGTGTGTGTGTGTGTGTGTGTAAGTGTGTGATTTGAAGAATTGAAAAAATTTTAGTGGGGTTTTGTAGCATCACTTTGATAGCATCCTGTAATTTTGAATTGTGTTAGAAATAAAAATAAAGTGAATACACTGATAAAAGAATTTGAAAAGAATTTGCATTATTGCCTAAATTATGTGTGGTTTCCACAGTGGCATGAATCGAGCATCTTTAACCTACATAACAATATATCAGAATGTATTAGGTAAAAAATAAGTAAACTAGTATAACAAAGTTAAATATTTCTAAAGGAAAATTATAGCTTTATTTTTTTTCCTGAACTGTTTTGAGGAGATATTTACACCAAAAGATATTATCATTGATCAATGAAACTTTTTCAGAATTTGCTTGTGTCCCACCAATATTTGATTACATAGTGCTTCTGTGAGTTCCATTTCATTAATTTAGCATTGACAGGAGAGAAGGCAATGGCTCTGCAGCCTCTCTTGATGTGGCATGATCCTGGTTCCGCTGGCTGATATCTATTAGAACCATGGCCTTAATCATGCCTTTCATGCTTCTAACTTGATTTGCATTTGTTGTGTAATCCAAATTTATTCTCTCGTTTAGTCGCTTCCACCCATAGAAAAGCAGGTCTTTTTCATTTCTCCTTCACCATTGCCCCCATTTTTTCTTTTTGTCCTCCCATGATGAAAAACAAGACAGAAACAAACTATAACAACAACAGACACCTTTTGTCTGTGGTCACCAATGCATTGTAGCACTAAACTTTGTTCAAAATCTCTAGATCTGACCTCTATATCTGCTGTTCCCAGAGTTTTTCAATGTATTCTCTAGACTGCTGTGACCCATTGACAGAACGTCTAGCTATATTTAATTGAAAGTTATTACTGTCTGATATGGCTTGGCTGTGTCTGCACCGAAATCTCATCTTGCACTGTAGCTCCCATAATTCACATGTTGTGGGAGGGACCCAGTGAGAGGTAAGTGGATCATGGGGGCAGTTTTCCCCACACTGTTCTAGTGGTAGTGAATAAGTCTCATGAGATCTGATGGTTTTATAAGGGGAAACCCCTTTCGCCTTTCACTTGGTTCTCATTTGCTAAATCATGCCTCTCAGCTGATTCTCTCTAGAATTTATTCTCAGGAGATCTAATTAATAACTTGTCAAGCTGATGTCCATCCTTGGGGACAACTCGTATCTGAAGAATGGCCAGTGAAAGGTATTAAAACTCCATACTCCTGCCTCAATTTAGGGCAACTCTGAAGGGTCACCCCAGCTTCTCAGCTCCCCCTTGAGATTAGCTGAGGTATTTGTTGTGACTGCCTCACATCTCAACTCCCTTTATCCAATTCAGTTTTTTCGCCACAGTTGTTGGTTCCTAGGAGTTTACCCAGTTAAATGTTCTCTACACAAATCTCTATCTCAAATCTGCTTTACAGGGAATGTGGCCTCAGACAGGTTTTCATTAGGTTCTGGACATAACTCTCATTAGTCATTGATATGATTCGGCTGTGTCTCCGGCCGAATCTCACCTTGATTGTAATTATCCCCGCATGTCAAGGATGGAGTCAGGTGGAGATAATTGAATCATAGGGGCGGGTTCCCCCTACTGTTCTCCTGGTAGCGAATAAATCTCACCAGATCTGATGCTTTTAAAATGGGAGTTTCTCTACACAAGCTTTCTTCTCTGCTACCATTTAAGATGTGCCTTTGCTTCTTTTTTGCCTTCTGCCGTGACTGTGAGACCTCCCCAGCCATGTGGAATTGTGAGTTCATTAAACCTCTTTCCTTTATAAATTACCCGGTCTTGGGTAGGACTTTATTAGCAGCATGAGAACAAACTAGTACAGTCTGTTCTATAAGCCCAAGTCGGATCACAGAGTCCCGCTTTCTGTTTTGTTTTCTAGCCCATATTTCTACTAAAACTTGACTCATATAGACTTAAAACAAAATAATTAAGCATGGCTAATATTTATTTAATATTTTATATGTGTCAGGTACTGTATTTTGTAACTTATCTTTTAATAATCTTTCCAAATCTCTAAAAGGAGAATTCTGCTTTTTTATAGAGAAAATAAGGATGGCTCTGAAAATGTTAGCATTAGGGGAAGTAGGGTGAGGGACATAGGGGGCACTTTGTGTTATTTGTGCATTTTACTATCAATCTAAAATCAGGTCAAAATAAAAATTAAAAAAATGAGTAGTAGAAGCAGGTTGTTAAGATTTTCAGTGTGACTCTAGAATTTTTTTGTTTGTTGTTTGTTTTGGAGTGTAGTGGTATTATCTCTGCTCACTGCAACCTCCACTTCCCAGGCTCAAGCAATTCTCCCCCTCAGTCTCCCAAGTAGCTCGGATTATAGGTGCCCCCCCCCACACCCAGCTAATTTTTTTATTTTTATTTTTTTAGTAGAGATGGGGTTTCAGCATGTTGGCCAGGCCAGTCTCCAACTCCTGACTTCAAGTCATCCGTGCGCCTCAGCCTCCCGAAGTGCTGGGATTATAGGCATGAGCCACCACTCCTGGCCCAAAGTTCATATTTTAACTACTAACCTAAATTATTTTAAAAACAAAAGCCTCCTTTGACTCAAACCAGGTCAGAGTGACATGATCATGTGCCTGTTTTGTGCAGGGTGAAGTGAGATTATTATCTAGGAAATAGCTGAAATGTCTTGTTGTGGGCATAAATATTTCATATAAATTCTAAGCTTCATATTAGCACTTAGATTATAATTATCTAAAGAATAGAGAACAATTTCATATAATTTTCAGTGTATCAGGTGAATCAACAGTATACATACAAGCATGCAGATGAATTTCAGTGAATATAGTGGTGACAATGCTCAACAGAATAAGTGTCCCCCACCCCAACCCTGCTTCTTGCTCTTTCACTGTCCTAAAGATAGAACAAAATGGTTCAGGCATCCAGCTTGTCCCCCCTACACTTCACACTTTTACTTAATAGCAGCTTATCTTTAACACTTTGTCATCTTTAAGATGTTGCTAATTCTTTCTGGTAGATCCCAGGACTGAGGATGAGGAAGAATGATTTTATTTAAATAAAGTTGCTTAATTAAAAAACAATTTTTTTTAGTTTTAAAATATTTTCATTATTTTATAAAATTTTTGTGGGTACATAGGAGGTTTATATATTTGTGGGGTACATGAGATGTTTTGATACAGGCATGCAGTGTGAAATAATCACATCATGAGGAATGGGCTTTCCATCCCCTCAAGCATTTATCCTCTGAGTTAAAAACTATTCAATTGGCTGGGCGCGGTGGCTCACGCCTGTAGTCCCAGCT
Source organism: Gorilla gorilla gorilla (assembly GCF_029281585.2). NCBI lineage: Eukaryota > Metazoa > Chordata > Mammalia > Primates > Hominidae > Gorilla > Gorilla gorilla. Next base: position 612,369 of record NC_073233.2, on the reverse strand, counting down.
CTTTGGGAGGCCAAGGGGGGCGGATCGCCTGAGGTCAGGAGTTTGAGACCAGCCTGGCCAACATGATGAAACCCCATCTCTACTAAAAATACAAAAATTAGCCAGGTGTGGTGGCGAGTGCCTGTCATCCCAGCTACTCGGGAGGCTGAGACAGAAAAATCATTTGAACCTGGGAGGTGGAGGTTACAGTGAGCCGAGATCATGCCATTGTACTCCAGCCTGAGTGACAAGAGTGAAACTCCATGTCAAAAACAAACAAAAATCAATTACATTCTTTGTTATTAAAATTAAACATTGTAAATGATTTTTTTTCCCAATGCTTTTTCAGAGAAAAAAAAAAAGTAGAAACAAAGACACTTTCTACTGATTTCCAACATGGTGACTGTATTTCTAGCATGTGTTAAGGTGAAAAATTGATTTTATGTTTAATACAAAACATAGCATAATGTAATGAAAAGCAAGATTGTAATGATGAAGGAAAATAACATTAGTGCTAATTTTTTTCAATTTGAAGCATTGGATTAAAATGAATTAGGTTATATTCGAACATGTTTATATTGAATTTCTTTTTTCTCCAATTGGTTTCTTTTTATTAATGGGGGAGTGTTGCATTTGTATAAGGTTTCCCTATTATATTCAATTGTTTTGAGATGCTTTTAATATGAAGTTTTTATGTTTTCTTTTTGATGTATACATGTTATGCTTTTATGCTGAATTTGATAATTGGTGCTGTATATGCAAAGCAAATGTAATTTCCCTGCTTTTATTTTTTAAAGCCCTGGGAAGCAACATAATGAAGTAGAAATAGTATCAAGACAGGAGTTAGAATACCTGGATTCTAAAATTTAAATTAAATTAGGATCTAGTGACATTATAGGTGTTCCTTGATCTTCTGATGACCTGATTCCTCAAAAGAAAAATAAAATAATCTATAAATTGTTTCTAATTCTAAAACTCTATCAATCCTATTTTTAAAATTATAATTAGTTGAACTCTATAAGGTCACAAAAATCCCTAAGAAACTAAAGTAAAATTTTATCATATCTTAAAAATACTCTGATCTTTTTTTATATGCTGACATGAATTCTAATTATTTTTGAGCCCCTAAAAAACATTTAAGATCACAGTTTATGTTTTATTATTGACTTTCAGATAATTAACATTTTACTGATAGATATGAACAAATCCACTCTAACAGAGATAGTCATTAGTTTATTTCTCTCTTTTCAGTATCAATAAAAAGTATCGATTTACCAATAACAATGAATTAATTGCCTGAAATAAATGAAACGTAAGCAGCAAAAGTGAACCTTTTAGTATAACTCTTCTTGTAAACATTGACTTAGTTCAAAGGGAGCTTATCTTTAAAAAAAAGCGCTAATTCATGTCTATTGGTATAGATATAATCTTTTGTTCCTTGAAAATAGATCCTACTATACTCCAGACACTATGCCACTTGGTGCAGATATTAACACAAATAGCAGGTGATCATTGTCCTCATGGAGTTTATTTTAAAGAGAACAAAGTGAGACAAAGGCACACAAGCAAAGAACTACAATACAAAGGGGATGGCATCTGACTCAGCATGGAGGTGTCACGGAAGGTGTTGTTTTGCTTAGGTTTTGAAGTGTGGGTAGGAGATGGCCCATGTTGAGAGTGGGAACTGGGAATTAAAAAGATGAGGAGGTCTCTGCAAATCTACATGGATGGGAAGTAGCATGCTGATGTGGGAAACAACTAAAAAGTTCCAGAATGCATGGTTTATAAAGCGTGAGTCAGAGAGGGCTAGACCAGTAGCCAGATCAAGGATATCTCAGATGTTATAGTCATGAATTAGTGCATTGACCTGCAGGCCATGGGAGTCACTGAAGGTTTCAGTCAGGTAAGTGAGCTGATCAGAACAGTCCTTTAGATAGGCCGCTCTTTTGGCTGTAAGGGGGACACGTTTGAAGTAGGGCTATAGCTAAAAATATACAGACACTTCCTCTTGTCTACAGCCCTGCTGGCATCTGTTGTATTTTGACTTCTTAATAATAGCCATTCCAACCGGTATGAAATGGTATCTCATTGTGTTTTGATTTGCATTTTTCTGATGATTAGTGATTCTTAGCATTTTTTTTTTCGTGTATTTGTTGGCCATTTGTATATGTTCTTTTGAGAAGTGTTTGTTCATGTCCTTTGCCCATTTTTTAATTGGATTATTTTTTTTTCTAATTGATTTAAGTTCCCTGTAGATTCTGGATACTAAAAAACAAACAAAAACCAGAAGTAAATAAATTCTCAGGACACACACACCCACACCCACACCCACAGAGAGAGAGAGAGAGAGAGAGCGCCTCGGTAACAGGCCACCAACCACCAGGGTCTAAACTGGGAACACTTTCTAATACAGAATGAATGGAAAGGATTCATGAAATATCTAGAAAGTAACGTTAATGAGATTTACATGTATGGAGTGAATTAGGAGAAACGGATCATTCAGGATTCTGGTGGGAATAACATGGGGAGCCATTAGTTGAAATTTTGAAGTGGGAGAAGGAGAGGGAGTTTTAGGGAGAAAGATGAGTTTTTTTTAGGTATTTCAAACCCTTGAAGCTTCTATGGGACATCGAAGTGGAAATAACAGTCTGTGGTTTGGGACAATAAAGAAAGAAATTGGTTGAAGACTAGGGGAAGAGTATAGAGCAAAGAAATATTTAAGATAATAAACATAGAGAGATAGCTGAAAATGTGGGACTGGATTACAAAGGAAGAGTGATTTAGTTATGAAGCCCAAGGGCTGACAGGAATGGGTGACTACTCGAGGAGTTCATATGCATCTGTTATTGTATGAATAAAAAAAATTATCTGTTCCTTCCTAAAGATATCTTCAACCTGTTTTTGGATACATATGGGCACTGCTTTTCATTCTCTTAGCCCCATTTCTTATTTTAGCCTCTGCTGTAGCAATCAGTTCTGCACAGGCTTTGACCCAGGCTTTGACTAGTTGGTGCAGGTGTGATATGACACTTACCTGGAATGGCCCACAGTTTGTGGCTGCTCTCACTTAAGCAGGTGGGATGCTCATGTAGGTGTAACCTAGAAGCTTGGTAGAGTTTATGCCCATGGGGCAACCTGTGACCACTCAAAAATAAAGCCCTTTCCTCCTCCCAGATTGAGGAGTCTTGCATTATGTAATAAAACTCCTTAGAAGGCCTATTAGGTTCCAATACAGCATTAGGCAACTTGATAAGGTATCCCATCATCAGCCTTCCTTTCTTCCCTCATTCCACTGCCTCTCACTCTTTCTTCCTTAGTTAACTTCTTAGATAAAATGCCAACTTTCTATATTTTGTTTCACATCAGGGAAAATAATTGTATATCCCATTTCAAAAGCATATAAAAAGGTTACGTATAGAAAATTTGTCTTTAATAGATTAAGCTGTAATTTTCCAAATACTTTAAAATTTTATTTCAGATACGTTTTTCCTTTTTATAAGCTTCATCTAAAAGCAGAGTTCACCTAAGAACATACCTAAGAGCATATTACATAGAATATATTTTATATTTCAGTAGTTTAGCTAGGATTCTTTCAAAATTGAGAGGATCTACAAATATTTCTAACACATTAGTTTTCAGTCTTAAGGCTGAGTCAAGAACAAAGCTCCTAAACTTTGCATTGGTGATTGAGAACATTTTAAAATTGTTATTTAATTCATTAATTTATTTTTAAAAAATTTTCACATTGTAATTATATAGATTTATAGGATACAATTTGATGTTTCAATGAATATGTATGTTGTCTAATGATCCAATAAGGATACTTAGTGTATTAATTACCTCATGCATTCATCATTTCTTTTTAATAAGAAATTTCAAAATCCTTTCTTCTAGATACATTGTAATATACAATACTTTACTTTTAACTATAGTCACCCTGCTTTGCAAAGAACACTTCAACTTATTCTTCCTATATAATTGTGATTTCATAACTGTTAACCAATCTATCTCCATTTTGCCCTCCCCACTTCTTCCTCACTGTTTGGTAACCACTATTCTACTCTACTTCTCTATTAACTTTTTTTTTTTAAGATTTCACATATGAGAGAGATCATGCGGTATTTGCTTTCTGTGTCTGGCTTATTTCACTTAACATTGTATCCTGCAGGGTCATCCATGTTGTTGCAACTGGCAGAATTTCATTCTTTTTTTATGGCTGCATAGTAGTTCATTGTGTGTGTGTCCATATACATATATATATATATAATTAATTTTATGTATAATTATAATTACACATAAAATTATATATAATTATAATTATAATTATATGTAATTATACATATAATAATATATATTATACGTGATATATATAATATACATAATATACGTTATGTATATTATACATAATATAGGTTATGTATATTATATATGTATATATGTATTATATATGTATGTATATATATTATACGTTATATATTATATATAATATACATAATATGTTACTATACTATACATATCATATTATGTATAGAATATACATAACATATTATGTATAGTATACATAATATATATTATATATAATATACATAATATATATTATATATAATATACATAATATATTATATATATTATACATCATATATATTATATAATATACATAATATATATTATATATAATATCAATAGTATATATTATATATAATATATATTATGTATAATATATATGATATATATTATGTATAATATATATTATATATAATATCAATAATATATATTATATATAATATACATAACATATATTTTATATAATATACATAATATATATTATATATAATATACATAATATATATTATATATAATATACATAATATATATTATATATAATATACATAATATGTATTATATATAATATACATAATATGTATTATATATAATATACATAATATGTATTATATATAATATACATAATATGTATTATATATAATATACATAATATATATTATATATAATATACATAATATATATTGTATATATATAATTCACTTGTTTGTTTTTAGACACATAGATTGATTCCATATCTGATTATTAGAAATAGTGCTACAGTAAACATAAGAGTGCAGATATTTTTCAAACACAATGATTTCATTTCCTATGGATGTATACCCAGTAGTGGGATTGCTGGGTTATGTGATCGAATGATTGTTTTTTTGTTTTTTTTTTATTTTTTAGCGAATTTCCATAAAGTTTTGCTTAATGGTTGTACTAGTTTACAACCCCATCAACAGTGTGTAAGTGTTCCCTTTTCTCCACTTCCTTGCCAACTCTTGTTATCTTTTACCTTTTTGGTAATAGCCATTCTAATGGGTGAACTGGTATCTCATTGTGGTTTTGATTTGCATTTCCCTGATGGTTAGTGATGTTGAACATGATTTTATTATATATTCGTCTTGACCATTTCTATATTTTCTCTTGTGGCATGTCTTTTAGTTTGTTTTGTCTTTTTTTTTTTTTTTTTTTTTTTTAGAAGGAGTCTTGCTCTGTTGCCCAAGCTGGAGTACAGTGGTGCAATCGGGGCTCACGGCAACCTCCATCTCCCTCTTTCAAGCAATTCCCCTGCCTCAGCCTGCTGAGTAGCCGGGGTTACAGGCACACGCCATCATGTTTGGCTAAATTTTTGTATTTTTAGTAGAGAAATGATTTCACCATATTGGTCAGGCTGGTCTCAAACTCCTGACCTCAGGCAATCCACCTGCCTCAGCCTCCCAGTTTTGCCCATTTTTAAATAAGTTATTTATGTTTTTGCTGTTGAGTTGTTTAAGTTTCTTATATAATCTGGGCATTAACTCCTTAGCAGATGTATAGTTTGCAAATATTGTATCCCATTCTGTAAGTTGTTTTTTCACTCTGTTAAGTTTCCTTTGCTGTGCAAAAGCATTTTAGTTTGATGAAACCCCATTTATCTATTTTTGCCTTTGTTGCCTGTGCTTTTGACGTCTCATTTAAAAAATCCTTGTACAACCCAAAGTTATAGAGAATTTCCCACATGTTATCTTCTAGTAGTTTTTCATAGTTTTCAATCTTACCTTTAGGTCTTTAATCGCATTTGAGTTGATTTTTGTATAAGGTAAAAGATAGGGGTCTGATTTCATTATCCCACATATAGATATCCAATCTTCTCAGTACCATTTAATGAAGACACTGTCTTTACCCCTGTGTGTGCTCTTGACTCCTTTTTTGAAAATCAGTTGACTTTAGGTATGAGAATTTATTTCTGAGCTGTATATTCTCTTCCATTGGTCTATGTGTTTGCTTTATTGCAGTGCCATGCTGTTTTGCTTACTATGGCTTTGTAGTATATTTTGAAGTCAGGTAGTGTGGTGCCTCCAGCTTTGTTATTTTTGCACAGGATTGCTTTGGTTATTTGGGGTCTTTTCTGGTTTCATACAAATTTTAGGGTATTTTTTTCTATTTCTGTGAAGAATTTCATTGTTATTTTGATAGGGATTGCACTGAATCTGTAGGACATTTTGTTAGTATGGTCATTTCAATAGTATCAATTCTTCCATTCCATGAGTATATAGTGTCCATTTTTTGTGTATCATAAATTTTTCCATCAGTGTGTTATAGTTTTCATTGAAGAGATCTTTCACGACCTTGATTAAATTTATCTGCAGATTTCTTGGTAGCTATTGTAAATGGAATTCCTTTCTTGATGACTTTTTCAGATAGTTCACTATTAGTGTATAGAAACACCACTGAATTTTCTGTGTTGATTTTGTATACTACAACTTTACTGAATTTATTTATGATTTCTAGTAGTTTTTGGTCAAGTCTTTAGGGTTCTCACTCTATATAAGTATATATAGAAAGAACCCTAAAGAGAGAGAGATCATATATATCTATATGATCATATATATAGATGTATACATATGTATGTGAGATCACATTTTCTACAAACAGAAACAATCTGACTTCCTTCTTTCCAGTTTGGATCCCTCTTATTTATTTCTTTTGTCTAATTGCTCTGGCTCTGACCTCCAGTACTATGCTAAATAGAAGTGGTAGAAGTTGTCATCCTTGTCTTCCTCCATATCATAGAGGAAAAGCATTTAACTATTCACCATAAATAAGATGTTAGCTGTGGGTTTGTCACATATGGCGTTTACTGCGTTGAGGTACACTCCTATACCTACTTTCTTGACAGTTTTTATCATAAAGGAATGTTGACTTTTGTCAAGTGTTCTTTTTGCATCTGTTGAAATGATCACATGGTTTTTGTTTTTCTTTCTATTGTGGTGGTGTATCATATTTACTGATTTGTGCATGTTAAGCCATCCTTTCATCCCTGGGATGAATCCCACTTGATTATAGTGAATACTCTTTTTAGTGTGCTGTCGAAGTCAGTTCACTTGTATCTTGTTGAGAATTTTTGTATCTATGTTCTCCAGGAATATTGGCCTGTTATTTTCATTTTGTGCATGTCTTTGTCTGGTTTTAGAATCAGGATATTGCGAGCCTCATAAGATGAGTATGGAAGTATTCCTTCCTCATTACTTTTGTGGAAAAGTTTGTGGAGAATTGGTAGTTATTCTTTAACTGTTTGGTAGAATTCAGCAGTGAAGACATCAGGTCCTGGGTGTTGGTTGTTGTTGTTGTTGTTTTGATGGAAGATGTTTTATTATTGATTCAATTTCCAAACTCATTATTGATGTGTTCAGATGTTATATTTCCTCACAATTTAATCTGGGTAGTTGTATGTGTGCAGAAATTTATTCATTTTATTCTACATTATCAAATTTGTTGGCATATAGTTATGAGTAATGTCTTACAATCCCTTATATTTCTGTGGTGTATCAGTTGTAATGTCTCCTTTTTCATCTTTTATTTATTTGAATTTTCTCTCCTTTTGTCTTAGTTTAGCTAAAGGTTTGTCAGTTTTACCTTTACACTTTGTCTTATTTATCTTTTGAAATATTTTTTAGTGTCTGTTTCCTTTATATCTGCTGTGAGCTTTATTATTTCCTTCCTTCTACCAATTTTGGGTTTAGTTTGTTTTTGATGTTCTAGTTACTTGAAGTGTATAATTTTGCTTTGTGATTTAAAAATCTTTCTTCATTTTTGGTGTAGGCTTTTATTGCTATAAATTTCCCTCTTAGAACTGCTTTTGCTACGTTCCATAGGTTTGGGTATGTTGGATTTTCATTCTTACTTGTCTCAGTGACTTTTGAAATTTTCCTATTAATGTCTTAATGAGACCTATTGATTTCTTGGGTGCATGCTATTTAATTTCCATGTCTTTATAAAATTTCCAAGGGCTTTCCTGTTGTTGATTTCTGGCTTTATATCACTGTAATCAGAAAAGATACTTCATATGATATCTGTCTTCTTAAGTTTGTTAAGACTTATTATGTGTCATAATGTATGATTGGTCCTAGAGAATGTTTGGTGTACAGTTGAGAATAATTTGTATTCTGCAGCTGCTGGATGATGTATTAGTCTGTTTTCATACTGCTGATAAAGACATACCCGAGACTGGGTAATTTACAGAGAAAAAGAGGTTTCGTGGACTCATAGTTCCACGTGGCTGGGGAGGTCTCCCAATCATGATGGAAGGCGAAAGGCACATCTTACATGGTAGCAAACAAAATAGAATTGAGAACCAAGTGAAAGGGTTCCCCCTTATAAAACCATCAGATCTTGTTAGACGTATTCACTACCACAAGAACAGTATGGGGGAAACCGCCCCCATGATTCAATTATCTCCCACTGGTTCCCTCCCACAACATGTATGAATTATGGGAGCTATAATCAAGATGAGATTTCGGTGGGGATATACAGCCAAACCATATCAGGTGAGATCTTCTTTACCTGCTAGGTCCATTTGGTCTATGGTATAGTTTGAGTCTGTCATTTTTTGGTTGATTTTCTCTTCATATAATCTGTCCATTTTTAAAGTGGAGTGTTGAAATTTCCTACTAATATTGTATTGCAGTCTATCTCTACCTTTAAATCTAATATTTGCTTTACATATCTGGTTGTTCTGGTGTTGGGTACATATATAGTTACACTTAAGTAACATATATGTTACGTCCTCTTATTGAATTGGACCTTTTATCATTTCATTATACAGTGACATTCTTTTTTTATATAGTTTTTTTATTTAAAGCCTTTTAAAATATGACATGACTGTGGCTACTCCTGCTTGCTTTTCATTTGTTTGCATAATATATATTTTTCCATCTCTTCACTTTCAGTCTATTTGTCTTTAATAGTGAGGTAAGTATCATGTAGGCAGCACATAGGTGGGTTTTGCTATCTGAATCCATTCATCCACTTTATATCTTTTAAGTAGAGTTTAATCCACTTCTATTGAAGTTTATTATTGATAAATTAGGACTTCCTTCTACCATTTCATTAGTTGTTTTTTAGATTACTTGTTCACTTCTTCCTTTCTTATTGTTTATCTCTCTAGTTTGGTGGTTTTCTGTGGTGCTAAGCTTTGTTTCTTTTCCCTTTTTTGGTGTGTGTGTGTGTATCTGCTGTAATTTATTTCTTTCTGGTAAGTGAAACTAACATACAGAGTCCTGTATTTGTAACAGACTATTTTACACTGATAACAACTTAACTTCTGTCACATAAAAATACTCTTGACTTCTCCCCCTCACACACACAATTTATACTTTTGTTACCTTACATTGCATCTTTATGAATGGTAGACTCAATGGAACATAGGATCTATGTCACAACTAAATCAATTATTTAATGGCAGCATTAAAGCAGCCCAAAGAATGTGAAAAACTGGTGTGGGTGTATTTAACTTTTTAAAAACTATGTTTCATAATGTTTTCATTAAAAGTCTTTATCAGTTTGCTAATGCCTAATTTTTACAACCAGCCACCATAGATTTTACAGGATAAATAAATTATTTCAGTGGTAATTGAAGCAGAATTTTTGTTGCTCTTCTTACCCTTAGAGATTGTGTATTATCCTCAGACGTAATTCTTTGATTTTTTTTCTTTTCATGTTGTTACACATAGTTACCAACAATCAACGTGAGAATAACCTTTGAATATTTTCAAGCCTTAAGATTTGTTTATACAGCTGCACAATTAGACAACCAACACTCTTGGGTCTTTACCTCTCAGCATTCACCTGATTATTAACTTAAAGGTATGATGGGAAAAGTATCAATTTTTCTTGGTCACTTAGATTTAGAAATATGTAATAACTATAAGCTTGGGTCTGCTTCTTCAGAAGCCTAGGAAGTGGAGTGATGGTTCTCTGAAGAGGCTGGAAACAAAGTATGTGTTTCCAGAAGGCTTAATAGAACATGTTGAGACATAGGCCATTAACACAAAAGTGAAAGAAATGCAAAAAATGTATGAAAGTAAGGATTTGAGAAGGGAAATTTTATTTTTAAGTCTAAGATTCCTATGAATTATATGAAAGTAAATGTCCTATCCCTAAAATTAGCCAAAGGAAGCACTTCACTTATCAATGTGATATGACTTTTCATACTCTTATCTAAAGATATCCTAAACTAAGATCCAGTTTTCTAAGAAAAGACCTTTTACTCATGCTTTAAAGCATGTTAGATGATTCCTACCACATCACATCATGTTGTTTACATGTATGATTTAAACTGCATTTATTCTTCAACTCACTGGTTCCTTAGGCTTCTTATCTTTCCTTGCACGCTTAGATAATTTTATGTAAAATTGATTTTTAGAAGTTTAGTTGCTGGGCGTAATGGCTGTCACCTGTAAACCCAGTACTTTGGGAATTCAAGGCAGGAGGATTTCTTGAGTCTTGGAGTTTGAGGCCTGCCTGGGAAAGATGACAAACCCCATTTGTACAAAAATAAAAATATTAGCTGGATATGGTGGCACATGCCTGTGGCCCCAGCTACCCCAAGTCTGAGGTGGGTGGATGGCTTGAGTCCGAGAGGCAGAGGTGTGAGCCAAGATCATGCCCTGCTCTTCACCCTGGGCAACGAAGCCAGACACTGTTTCAAAAAAAAAAAAATCTAGTGAGATTAGATTTCTATTTCTATGTGATTCAAAATTAGGAGAACTTCAATGCTAATGACTATTAAAAAATGGCCATTGCAACTTGCATGTTCTATGAAGCCAGCATACACAGCAACGTGCTACCTAAAAACCAAGCTATTTAATATGTAGCTTAGATTTCAGATTCGATTGTCTTTGAGGTTTCATTATTGCAGAGATCAATTGCCAGACCAAATATAGACTAATTATGTACTTGGTCTTTTTTCATATGAAACATCCCAGCCTTGGGTATAAATTAAGAGCAAATACGGATGTTTATACCGATAGCGGTGTAGATATTTCAATGTTTATACAGTTAGCGGTGTAGATATTTCCATGTCTATACAGATAGCGGTGTGGACATTTCCATGTTTATACAGATAGTGGTGTAGATATTTCCATGTTTATAGAGATAGCGGTATAGATATTTCCATGTTTATACACATAGCGGTGCAGATATTTCCATGTATATACAGATAGCGGTGTAGATATTTCCATGTTTATACAGATGGCAGTGTAGATATTTCCATGTTTATAGAGATGGCGGTGTAGATATTTCCATGTTCCTACAGATGGCGGTGTAGGTATTTCCATGTTCATACAGATGGCGGTGAAGATATTTGCATGTTCATACAGATGTATGTGTACATATTTCCATGATCATACAGATGGTGGTGTAGATATTTCCATGTTCATACAGATTTCGCGGTAGATATTTCCAAGTTCATACAGATGGCGGTGTAGATATTTCCATGTTCATACAGATGGCGGTGTAGATATTTCCATGTTTATAGAGATTGCGGTGAAGATATTTCCATGTTCATACAGATGGCGGTGTAGGTATTCCCATTTTTATTCAGATGGCGGTGTAAATATTTCCATTTTATACAGATAGCGGTGTAGATATTTCCATGTTCATACAGATTGCGGTGAAGATAATTCCATCTTTATAGAGATAGCGGTGTAGATATTTCCATGTTCATACAGATTGCGGTGAAGATAATTCCATCTTTATAGAGATAGCGGTGTAGATATTTCCATGTTTATACAGATAGTGGTGTAGATATTTCCATGTTTATAGAGATAGCGGTATAGATATTTCCATGTTTATACACATAGCGGTGCAGATATTTCCATGTATATACAGATAGCGGTGTAGATATTTCCATGTTTATACAGATGGCAGTGTAGATATTTCCATGTTTATAGAGATGGCGGTGTAGATATTTCCATGTTCCTACAGATGGCGGTGTAGGTATTTCCATGTTCATACAGATGGCGGTGAAGATATTTGCATGTTCATACAGATGTATGTGTACATATTTCCATGATCATACAGATGGTGGTGTAGATATTTCCATGTTCATACAGATTTCGCGGTAGATATTTCCAAGTTCATACAGATGGCGGTGTAGATATTTCCATGTTCATACAGATGGCGGTGTAGATATTTCCATGTTTATAGAGATTGCGGTGAAGATATTTCCATGTTCATACAGATGGCGGTGTAGGTATTCCCATTTTTATTCAGATGGCGGTGTAAATATTTCCATTTTATACAGATAGCGGTGTAGATATTTCCATGTTCATACAGATTGCGGTGAAGATAATTCCATCTTTATAGAGATAGCGGTGTAGATATTTCCATGTTCATACAGATTGCGGTGAAGATAATTCCATCTTTATAGAGATAGCGGTGTAGATATTTCCATGTTTATACAGATAGCGGTGAAGATATTTCCATGTTTATACAGATAGCGGTGTAGATATTTCCATGTTTATACAGATAGCAGTGTAGATATTTCCATGTTTATAGAGATAGTGGTGTACATAGTTTCAATTTTATACAGATAGCAGTGTAGATATTTCCCAGTTCATACAGAGAGCGGTGTAGATATTTCCACGTTTATAGAGATGGCGGTGTAAATATTTCCATGTTCATACAGATGGCGGTGTAGATATTTCCATGTTTTTAGAGATGGCGGTGTAGATATTTTCAAGTATACACGGATGGCGGTGGAGATATTTCCATGTTTACACAGATAGCGGTGTAGACATTTCCATGTTTACACAGATAGCGGTGTGGATATTTCCATGTTTATGCAGATAGCGGTGTAGATATTTCCATGATTATACAGATAGTTGTGAAGATATTTCCATCTTAATACAGATGGCGGTGTAGATATGTCCATGTTCGTACAGATGGCGGTGTAGATATTTCCAAGTTCATACAGATGGCGGTGTAGATATTTCGAAGTTTATAGAGATAGTGCTGTAGTTATTTCCCTATTTATAGAGAAATCTGTGTAGATATTTAAATGTATATGCAGATAGCTGTGTAGATATTTCCATGTTCATGCAGATAGCCGCGTAGATATTTCCATGTTCATCCAGATGCTGGTGTAGATATATCCATGTTCATACAGATGGCGGTGAAGATATTTACATGTTCATACAGATGGCGGTGTAGATATTTCCATGTTCATACACATGGCGGTGTAGATATTTCCATGTTCATAGAGATGGCGGTGTAGATATTTTCATGTTCATACAAATGGCGGTGTAGATATTTCCATGTTCATAGAGATGGCGGTGTAGATATTTCCATGTTTTTACAGATAGCAGTGTAGTTATTTCCATGTTTATAGAGATAGCAGTGTAGATATTTCCGTTGATATACAGATAGCTGTGTAGATATTTGCATGTTCATACAGATAGCGGTGTAGATATTTCCATGCTCATACAGATAGCGGTGTTGATATTTCCATGTTCATACAGATAGCGGTGTAGATATTTCCATGTTCATACAGATTGCGGTGTAGATATTTCCATGTTCATGCAGTTAGCGGTTTAGATATTTCCATGTTCATACAGATGGAGGTGTAGATATTTACATGTTCATACAGATGGCGGTGTAGATATTTCCATTTTCATACGGATGGCAGTGTAGTTATTTCCATGCTTATAGATATAGCAGTGTAGATATTTCCATTGATATACAGATAGCTGTGTAGATATTTGCATGTTCATACAGATAGCGGTGTAGATATTTCCATGTTCGTACAGATAGTGGTGTAGATATTTCCAGTTTCATACAGAGAGCGGTGTAGATATTTCCATGTTCATACAGATAACGGTGTAGATATTTCCATGTTCATACAGATAGCCTTGTAGATATTTCCATGTTCATACAGTGAGCGGTGTAGATATTTCCATGTTCATACAGATGGCGGTGTAGATATTTACATGTTCATACAGATGGCGGTGTAGACATTTCTATGTTCGTACAGATGGCGGTGTAGATATTTCCATGCTCATGGAGATGGCAGTGTAGATATTTCCATGTTTATGGAGATAGCGGTATAGGTATTTCCATGTTTATAGAGATGGTGGTGTAGATATTTCCATGTTTATAGAGATGGCGGTCTAGATATTTACATGTTTATTGAGATACTGGTGTAGTTATTTCCACGTTTATAGAGACAGCGTTGTAGATATTTCCTTGTTTAAACAGATAGCGGTGAAGATATTTCCATCTTGATACAGATAGCGCTGTAGATATTTCCATGTTTATACAGACAGCAGTGTAGATATTTCCATGTTTATAGAGATAGTGGTGTAGATAATTTAAATTTTATACAGAGAGCCGTGTAGATATTTCCAAGTTCATACAGATAGCGGTGTAGATATTTCCACGTTTATAGTGATGGCGGTGTAGATATTTCCATGTTCATACAGGTGGCGGTGTAGATATTTCCATGTTTATAGAGATGGCGGTGTAGATATTTTCATGTTTACACAGATGGCGGTGTTGATACTTCCATGTTTACACAGATAGCGGTGGAGATATTTCCATGTTTACACAGATAGCGGTGTGTATATTTTCATGTTTATGCAGATAGCGGTGTAGATATTTCCATGTTTACACAGATAGCGGTGCGGATATTTCCATGTTTATACAGATAGTTGGGCAGATATTTCCATGTTTATACAGATAGCGGTGTAGATATTTCCATCCTAGTACAGATGGCGGTGTAGATATGTCTATGTTCGTACAGATGGCGCTGTAGGTATTTCCATGTTCATACAGATGGCGGTGTAGATATTTCGAAGTTTATAGAGATAGCGCTGTAGTTATTTCCGTATTTATAGAGAAATCTGTGTAGATATTTCCATCTATATGCAGATAGCTGTGTAGATATTTCCATGTTCATGGAGATAGCGGTGTAGATATTTCCATGTTCATCCAGATGCCGGTGTAGATATATCCATGTTCATACAGATGGTGTTAAAGTTATTTCCATGTTCATATAGATGGCGGTGTAGATATTTCCAATTTCATACAAATGGCGGTGTAGATATTTCCATGTTCATAGAGACGGCGGTGTAGATATTTGCATGTTCATACAAACGGCGGTGTAGATATTTCCATGTTCATAGAGATGGCGGTGTAGATATTTCCATGTTTATACAGATAGCAGTGTAGTTATTTCCATGTTTATAGAGATAGCAGTGTAGATATTTCCATTGATATACAGATAGCTGTGTAGATATTTGCATGTTCATACAGATAGTGTTGTAGATATTTCCATGTTCATACAGATAGCGGTGTAGATATTTATATGTTCATACAGTTAGCGGTCTAGATATTTCCATGTTCATACAGATGGCGGTGTAGATATTTCCATGTTCATACAGATGGTGGTGTAGATATTTACATGCTCATACAGATGGCGGTGTAGATATTTCCAGGTTCGTACGGATGGCAGTGTAGATATTTCCATGTTCATACAGAGGACGGTGTAGATATTTCCATGTTTATAGGGATGGCGGTGTAGATATTTTCATGTATACACAGATGGCAGTGTAGATATTTCCATGTTTACAGAGATAGCGGTGTAGACATTTCCATGTTTACACAGATAGCGGTGTGGATATTTCCATGTTTATGCAGATAGCAGTGTAGATATTTCCATGTTTATACAGAGAGCGGTGCGGATATTTCCATGTTTATTCAGATAGCGGTGCGGATATTTCCATGTTTATACAGATAGTTGGGCAGATATTTCCATGTTTATACAGATAGCGGTGTAGATATTTCCATCTTAATACAGATGGCGGTGTAGATATGTCCATGTTCGTACAGATGGCGGTGTAGATATTTACATGTTCATACCAATAGCGGTGTAGACATTTCCATGTTCATACAGTTAGCCGTGTAGATATTTCCATGTTCATACAGATGGCGGAGTAGATATTTACATGTTCATACAGATGGAGGTGTAGATATTTCCATGTTCGTACGGATGGCAGTGTAGATATTTCCATCTTCATACAGGTGGCGTTGTAGATATTTCCATGTTTATACAGATAGCAGTGTAGTTATTTCCATGTTTATTGAGATAGCAGTGTAGATATTTCCATTGATATACAGATAGCTGTGTAGATATTTCCATGTTCGTACAGATAGCGGTGTAGATATTTCCATGTTCATACAGATAGCGGTGTAGATATTTCCATGTTCATACAGTTAGCGGTGTAGACATTTCCATGTTCATACAGATGGCGGTGTAGATATTTACATGTCCCTAAAGATGGCGGTATAGATATTTCCATGTTCGTACAGATGGCGGTGTAGATATTTCCATGTTCATAGAGATGGCGGTGTAGATATTTCCATGTTCATACAGAGGACGGTGTAGATATTTCCATGTTTATAGGGATGGCGGTGTAGATATTTTCATGTTTACACAGATGGCAGTGTAGATATTTCCATGTTTACGCGGATAGCGGTGTAGACATTTCCATGTTTACACAGAGAGCGGTGTGGATATTTCCATGTTTATGCAGATAGCAGTGTAGATATTTCCATGTTTATACAGATAGCGGTGCGGATATTTCCATGTTTATTCAGATAGCGGTGCGGATATTTCCATGTTTATACAGATAGTTGGGCAGATATTTCCATATTTATACAGATAGCGGTGTAGATATTTCCATCTTAATACAGATGGCGTTGTAGATATGTCCATGTTCGTAAACATGGCCTTGTAGATATTTCCATGTTCATACAGATGGCGGTGTAGATATTTCGAAGTTTATAGAGATAGCGCTGTAGTTATTTCCATATTTATAGAGAAATCTGTGTAGATATTTCCATGTATATTCAGATGGCTGTGTAGATATATCCATGTTAATGCAGATAGCGGTGTAGATATTTCCATGTTCATCCAGATGCCGGTGTACATATATCCATGTTCATACAGATGGCGGTGAAGATATTTCCATGTTCATAGAGATGGCGGTGTAGGTATTTCCATGTTCCTACAAATGGCGGTGTAGATATTTCCATGTTCATAGAGATGGCGGTGTAGATATTTCCAGGTTCATACAAATGGCGGTGTAGATATTTCCATGTTCATAGAGATGGCGGTGTTGATATTTCCATGTTTATACTGATAGAAGTGTAATTGTTTCCATGTTAATAGAGATACCAGTGCGGATATTTGCATTGATATACAGATTGGTGTGTAGATATTTGCATGTTCATACAGATAGTGGTGTAGATATTTCCATGTTCATACAGATGGCGGTGTAGGTATTTCCATGTTCATACAGATAGCGGTGTAGACATTTCCATGTTCATACAGATAGTGGTGTAGATATTTCCATGTTCTTACCAATAGCGGTGTAGACATTTCCATGTTCATACAGTTAGCGGTGTAGATATTTCCATGTTCATACAGATGGCGGTGTAGATATTTACATGTTCATACAGATGGCGGTGTAGATATTTCCATGTTCGTACGGATGGCAGTGTAGATATTTCCATGTTCATACAGGTGGAGGTGTAGATATTTCCATGTTTATACAGATAGCAGTGTAGTTATTTCCATGTTTATAGAGATAGCAGTGTATATATTTCCATTGATATACAGATAGCTGTGTAGATATTTCCATGTTCATACAGATAGCGGTGTAGATATTTCCATGTACGTACAGATAGCGGTGTAGGTATTTCCATGTTCATACAGATAGCAGTGTAGATATTTCCACGTTCATACAGATAACGGTGTAGATATTTCCATGTTCATACAGATAGCGGTGTAGATATTTCCATGTTCAAACAGTTAGCGGTGTAGATATTTCCATGTTCATACAGATGGCGGTGTAGATATTTACATGTTCATACAGATGGCGGTATAGATATTTCCATGTTCGTACAGATGGCGGTGTAGATATTTCCAAGTTCATAGAGATGGCGGTGTAGATATTTCCATGTTTATGCAGATAGCGGTATAGATATTTCCATGTTTATACAGATGGTGGTGTAGATATTTCCATGTTTATAGAGATGGAGGTCTAGATATTTAAATGTTTACAGAGATAGTGGTGTAGTTATTTCCAAGTTTATAGAGACAGCGTTGTAGATATTTCCATGTTTATACAGATAGCGGTGAAGATATTTCCATGTTTATACAGATAGCGGTGTAGATATTTCCATGTTTATACAGATAGCAGTGTAGATATTTCCATGTTTATAGAGATGGTGGTGTAGATAATTTCAATTTTATACAGATAGCATTGTAGATATTTCCAAGTTCATACAGATAGCGGGGTAGATATTTCCACGTTTTTAGAGATGGCTGTGTAGATATTTCCATGTTCATACAGAGGACGGTGCAGATATTTCCATGTTTATAGGGATGGCGGTGTAGATATTTTCATGTTTACACAGATGGCGGTGTAGACATTTCCATGTTTACACAGATAGCTGTGTGGATATTTCCATGTTTATGCAGATAGCAGTGTAGATATTTCCATGTTTATACATATAGCGATGCGGATATTTCCATGTTTATTCAGATAGCGGTGCGGATATTTCCATGTTTATACAGATAGTTGGGCAGATATTTCCATGTTTATACAGATAGCGGTGTAGATATTTCCATCTTAATACATATGGCGGTGAGGATATTTCCATGTTCATACAGATGGTGGTGTAGATATTTCCATGTTCATACAAATGGCGGTGTAGATATTTCCATGTTCATTGAGATGGCGGTGAAGATATTTCCATGTTCATACGGATGGCGGGGTAGATTTTTCCATGTTCATGCAGATGGCGTTGTAGATATTTCCATGTTTATAGAGATGGCGGTGTAGATATTTCCATGTTTATACAGAAAGCGGTGTAGATATTTCCGTGTTTACACAGATAGCGGTGTAGACCTTTCCATGTTTACACAGATAGCGTAGTAGATATTTACATGTTTATAGAGATAGTGGTGTAGTTATTTCCATGTTTATACAGATAGTGGTGAAGATATTTCCATGTTTACACAAATAGCGGTGTGGACATTTCCATGATTATACAGATAGCAGTGTAGATATTTCCATCTTTATACAGATAGCGGTGCAGATATTTCGATGTTTATTCAGATAGCGGTGTGGATATTTCCATATTTACACAGATAGCGGTGTAGATATTTCCTTGTTTATACAGATAGCGGTGTAGATATTTCCATGTTTATACAGATAGCGGTGTAGATATTTCCACCTTAATACAGATGGCGTTGTAGATATTTCCATGTTCCTACAGTTGGCAGTGTAGATATTTCCATGTTCCTACAGATGGCATTGTAGATATTTCCATGTTCATACAAATGCCGGTGTAGATATTTCCATGTTCATACAGATAGCGGTGTAGATATTTCCATGTTCATACAGATAGCGGTGTAGAAATTTACATGTTCATACAGATAGCGGTGTGCATATTTCCATGTTCATACAGATAGCGGTGTAGATATTTCCATGTTCATACAGATAGCGGTTTAGATATTTCCATGTTCATCCAGATGGCGCTGAAGATATTTTCAAGTTCATACTGATTTTGGTGTAGATATTTCCATGTTTATAGAGGTGGTGGTGTAGATATTTTCATGTTTATACAGAGGGCGGTTTAGATATTTCCATGTTTACAGAGATAGCGGTGTAGATGTTTCCTTGTTTATACACATAGCGGTGTAGATATTTCCAAGTTTATAGAGATAGCGGTGTAGATATTTCCAAGTTTATAGAGATAGCGGTGTAGATATTTCCAATTTTATACAGATAGCAGTGTAGATATTTCCATGTCCATACAGATAGCGGTGTAGATATTTCCACGTTTATAGATATGGCAGTGTAGATATTTCCATGTTCATACAGATGGCGTTGTAGACATTTCCATGTTTATATAGATGGAGGTGTAGATATTTCCATGTTTATACAGATGGCGGTGCAGATATTTCCATGTTTATAGAGATGGCGGTGTAGATATTTCCATGTTTATACAGATAGCGATGTAGATATTTCCATGTTTACACAGATAGCGGTGTGGATATCTCCATGTTTATACAGATAGCGGTGTAGATATTTCCATGTTTATGCAGAAAGCGGAATAGATGTTTCCATCTTAATACAGATGGCGGTGTAGATATTTCCATGTTCCTACAGATGGCGGTGTAGATATTTCCATGTTCATTCAGATGGCGGTGTAGATATTTCCAAGTTCATAGAGATAGCGGTGTAGATATTCCCATGTTTATAGATAAAGCTGTGTAGATATTTCGATGTATATGTAGATACCTCTGTAGATATTTCCATGTTCATACAGATAGCAGTGTAGATAATTCTACGTTTATAGAGATGGCGGTGTATATATTTGTATGTTCATACAGATGGTGGTGTAGATATTAACATGTTTATAGAGATGGCGGTGTGGATATTTCCATGTTTATACAGATGGCGGTGTAGATATTTCTATGTTTATAGAGAAGGCGGTGTAGTTATTTCCATGTATATACAGAAAGCGGTGTAGATATTTCCATGTTTTCACAGACAGCGGTGTAGATCTTTCCATGTTTACACAGATATCGTTGTAGATATTTACATGTTTATAGCGATAGCGGTGTAGTTGTTTCCATGTTTACACAGATAGCAGTGTTGATATTTCCATGTTTATACACATAGCGGTGTAGATATTTACATCTTAGTAGACATGGCGGTGTAGATATATCCATGTTCATACAGGTAGCGGTGTAGATATTTCCATGTTCATTCAGATAGCGGTGTAGATATATCCATGTTCATACAGATAGCGTTGTAGATATTTCCATGTTCATTTAGATGGCGGTTTAGATATTTCCATGTTTATAGAGATGGCGGTGTAGATATTTCCATGTTTATACAGAAAGCGGTGTAGCTATTTCCATATTTACACAGATAGTGGTGTAGACTTTTCCGTGGTTACACTGACAGCGTTGTAGATATTTACATGTTTATAGAGATAGTAGTGTAGTTATTTCCATGTTTACACAGATAGCGGTGATGATATTTCCATGTTTACACAGATAGCGGTGTGGACACTTCCATGATTATACAGTTAGCGTTGTAGATATTTCCATGTTTATACTGATTGCAGTGTAGATATTTCCATGTTCATCCAGATGGCGGTGAAGATATTTCCATGTTCATACAGATGGCGGTGACGATATTTCCATGTTCATACACATGGCGGTGTAGATATTTCCATGTTCATAGAGATGGCGGGGTAGATATTTCCATTTTCATACGGTTGGCATTGTAGATATTTCCATGTTCATACAGATGGCGGTGTAGATATTTCCATTTTTATAGAGGTGGCGGTGTTGATATTTTCATGTTTATACAGAGGGCGGTTTACATGTTGATACACATGGCGGTGTAGAGATTTCCAAGTTTATAGAGATAGCGGAGTAGATATTTTCAAGCTTATAGAGATAGCGGTGTAGATATTTCCATGTTTATAGAGATAGCGGTGTAAATATTTCCATGTTTATAGAGATAGCGGTGTAGATATTTCCATGTTTATAAAGAGAGCAGTGTAGATATTTCCATGTTTACACAGATGGCGGTGTAGATATTTCCATGTTTATACAGATAGCGGTGTAGGTATTTCCATGTTTATACAGATAGCGGTGTAGATATTCCATCTTAATACAGATGGCGGTGTAGATATTTCCATGTTTATACAGATAGCGGTATAGATATCTCCATGTTTACACAGATAGCAGTGTGGATATCTCCATGTTTATACAGATGGCGGTGTAGATATTTCCATGTTCATACAGATAGCGGTGTAGATATTTCCATCTTCATACAGATGGCGCTGTAGATATTTCCAAGTTTATAGAGATAGCGGTGTACTTATTTCCATGTTTATGGATAAAGCTGTGTAGATATTTCCATGTATATGCAGATAGCTGCGTAGATATTTCCATGTTCATACAGATAGCAGTGTAGATAATTCCACCTTTATAGAGATGGCGGTGTAGATATTTCTACGTTCATTCAGATGGCGGTGTAGATATTAATATGTTTATAGAGATGGCCGTGTGGATATTTCCATGTTTATACAGATGGCGGTGTAGATATTTCTATGTTTATAGATTAGGCGGTGTAGATATTTCCATGTTTATACAGAAAGCGGTGTAGATATTTCCATGTTTACACAGATATCGTTGTAGATATTTACATGTTTATAGAGATAGCGGTGTAGTTATTTCCATGTTTATACAGATAGCGCTGAAGGTATTTCCATGTTTACACAGATAGCAGTGTGGATATTTCCATGTTTATACACATAGCGGTGTAGATATTTCCATCTTAATACAGATGGTGGTGTAGATATTTCCATGTTCCTACAGATGGCGGTGTAGATATTTCCATGTTCATACAGATGGTGGTGTAAATATTTTGAAGTTTATAGAGATAGCGGTGTAGTTATTTCCATGTTTATAGAGAAAGCTGTGTAGATATTTCCGTGTATATGCAGATAGCTGTGTAGATATTTCCATGTTCATCCAGATGCCGGTGTAGATATATCCATGTTCATACAGATGGCGGTGAAGATATTTCCAAGTTCATACAGATGGCGGTGTAGAGATTTCCAAGATTATAGAGATGGCGGTGTAGATATTTCCATGTTTATAGAGATAGCGGTGTAGATATTTCCATGTTTATACAGATAGCAGTATAGATATTTCCATGTTTATACAGATGACGGTGTACATATTTCTATGTTTTTAGAGATGGCGGTCTAGATATTTCCATGTTTACAGAGATAGTGTTGTAGTTATTTCCAAGTTTATTGAGATAGCGGTGTAGATATTTCCATGTTTATACAGATAGCTGTGTAGATATTTCCATGTTTATACAGATAGCGGTGTAGATATTTACATGTTTATAGAGATGGCGGTCTAGATATTTTCTTGTTTACACAGATAGCGTTGCAGATATTTCCATGTTTACAGAGATAGCGGTGTAGATATTTCCAATTTTATAGAGATAGCGGTGTAGATGTTTCCAATTTTATACAGATAGAAGTGTAGATATTTCCATGTCCATACAGATAGCGGTGTAGATATTTCCACGTTTATAGAGATGGCGGTTTACATATTTCCGTGTTCATACAGAGGGCGTTGTAGACATTTCCATGTTTATAGAGATGGGGGTGTAGATATTTCCATGTTTATAGAGATGGTGGTGCAGATATTTCCATGTTTATAGAGATGGCGGTGTAGATATTTCCATGTTTATACAGACAGCGGTGTAGATATTTCCATGTTTACACAGATAGCGGTGTGGATATCTCCATGTTTATACAGATAGCGGTGTAGGTATTTCCATGTTTATACAGATAGCGGTGTAGATATTCCATCTAAATACAGATGGCGGTGTAGATATTTCCATGTTCCTACAGATGGCGGTGTAGATATTTCCATGTTCATACAGATGGCGCTGTAGATATTTCCAAGTTTATAGAGATAGCGGTGTAGTTATTTCCATGTTTATAGATAAAGCTGTATAGATATTTCCATGTATATGCAGATAGCTGTGTAGATATTTCCATGTTCATACAGATAGCAGTGTAGATAATTCCACCTTTATAGAGATGGCGGTGTAGATATTTCTACATTCATTTAGATGGCGGTGTAGATATTAATATGTTTATAGAGATGGCGGTTTGGATATTTCCATGTTTATACAGATGGCGCTGTAGATATTTCTGTGTTTTTAGAGAAGTCGGTGTAGATATTTCCATGTTTATACAGAAAGCGGTGTAGATATTTCCATGTTTACACAGACAGCGGTGTAGACCTTTCCATGTTTACACAGATATCGTTTTAGATATTTACATGTTTATAGAGATAGTGGTGTAATTATATCCATGTTTATACAGATAGCGCTGAAGATATTTCCATGTTTACACAGATAGCAGTGTGGATATTTCTATGTTTAGACACATAGCGGTGTAGATATTTCCATCTTAATACAGATGGTGGTGTAGATATTTCCATGTTCCTAGAGATGGCGGTGTAGATATTTCCATGTTCATACAGATGGTGGTGTAGACATTTCCATGTTTAGTCATATAGCATTGTAGATATTTACATGTTTATATAGATAGCGGTGTAGTTATTTCCATGTTTATACAGATAGCGGTGAAGATATTTCCATGTTTACACAGATAGAGGTGTGGATATTTCCATCTTCATACAGCTAGCGGTGTAGATATTTCCATGTTTATACTGATAGCGGTGCAGATATTTCCATGTTTATACAGATAGCGGTGTAGATATTTCCATGTTTATACAGGTAGCGATGTAGATATTTCCAAGTTTATAGAGATAGCGGTGTAAATATTTCCATGTTTATACAGATAGCGGTGTAGATATTTCCATCTTAATACAGATGGCGTTGTAGATATTTCCTTGTTCATAAAGATGTCGGTGCAGATATTCCCATGTTCGTACAGATGGCGGTGTAGATATTTCCATGTTTATAGCGATGGCGGTGGACATATTTCCATGTTAATTCAGATAGCGGTGTAGATATTTCCATCTTTATACAGATAGCGGTGTATATATTTCCACGTTTATACAGATGTCGGTGTAGATATTTCCATGTTTATAGAGATGGCGGTGTAGATATTTCTACGTTTATACAGATGGCGGTGTAGATGCTTCCTTCTTTATATACATAGCGGTGTAGATATCTCCATGTTCATACAGATGGCGGTTTAGATATTTCCATCTTTATAGAGATGGCGGTATAGCTATTTCCATGTTTATAGAGATGGCGGTGTAGATATTTTCATGTTCCTACAGTTGACAGTGTAGATATTTCCATGTTTATAGATATGGCGGTTTAGATATTTCCACGTTTATGGAGATAGTGGTGTAGTTATTTCCAAGTTTATAGAGATAGCGGTGTAGATATTTCCATGTTTAAACAGAGAGCGGTGTAGTTATTTCCATGTTTATTCACAGAGCAGTGTAGATATTTACATGTTTGTAGAAATGGCGGTCTAGATATTTCCTTGTTCATACTGATAGCAGTGTAGATATTTCCATACTTATAGCAGTGTAGATATTTCCATTTTTATACAAATAGCAGTGTGAATATTTCCAAGTTCATACAGACAGCGGTGTAGATATTTCCACCTTTATAGATATGGCAGTGTAGATATTTCCATGTTCATACGGTTGGCAGTGTAGATATTTCCATGTTTATACAGATGGCGGTGTAGATATTTCCATGTTTATACAGATGGCGGTGTAAGTATTTCCATGTTTACACAGATAGCGGTGTAGGTATTTCCATGTTTACACAGATAGCGGTGTTGTCATTTCCATGTTTACACAGATAGCGTTGTAAATATTTACATGTTCATAGAGATAGCGGTGTATTTATTTCCATGTTTATACAGAGAGCGGTGAAGATATTTCCATGTTTACACAGCTAGCGGTGCGGATATTTCCATGTTTATGCAAATAGCGGTGTAAATATTTCCATGTTTATACAGATAGCGGTGCAGATATTTCCATGTTTATACAGATAGCCGTGTAGATATTTCCATGTTTACAGATGGCGGTGTAGATATTTGCATCTTAATACAGATGGCGGTGTAAATATTTCCATGTTCATACAGATGGCGGTGTAGATATTTCCATGTTCATACAAATGGCGGTGTAGATATTTCCATGTTCATACAGATGGCGGTGTAGTTATTTCCATGTTCATAGAGATTGCGGTGTAGATATTTCCATGATCATACCAATAGCGGTGTAGATATTTCCATGTTCATACAGTTAGCGGTGTAGATATTTCCATGTTCATACAGATGGCGGTGTGGATATTTACATGTTCATACAGATGGCGGTGTAGATATTTCCATGTTCGTTCGGATGGCAGTGTAGATATTTCCATGTTCATACAGGTGGCGGTGTAGATATTTCCATGTTTGTACAGATAGCCGTGTAGTTATTTCCATGTTTATAGAGATACCAGTGTGGATATTTCCATTGATATACAGATATCTGTGTAGATATTTCCATGTTCATACAGATAGCGGTGTAGATATATCCATGTTCATACAGATAGCGGTGTAGATATTTCCATGTTCATACATATAGCTGTGTAGATATTTCCATGTTAATACAGATAGCGGTGTAGATATTTCCATGTTCATACAGATAGAGGTGTAGATATTTCCATGTTCATACAGTTAGCGGTGTAGATAGTTCCATGTTCATACAGATGGTGGTGTAGATATTTCGAAGTTTATAGAGATAGCGATGAAGTTATTTCCATATTTATAGAAAAATCTGTGTAGATATTTCCATGTATATTCAGATAGCTGTGTAGATATTTCCATGTTCATGCAGATTACGGTGTAGATATTTCCATGTTCATCCAGATGGCGGTGTACATATATCCATGTTCATACAGATGGCGGTGAAGATATTTCCATGTTCATACAGATGGCGGTGTAGGTATTTCCATGTTTATACAAATGGCGGTGTTGATATTTCCATGTTCATAGAGATGGCGGTGTAGATATTTCCAGGTTCATACAAATGGCTGTGTAGATATTTCCATGTTCATAGAGATGGCGGTGTAGATATTTCCATGTTTATACAGATAGCAGTGTAGTTATTTCCATGTTAATAGAGATACCAGTGTGGATATTTCCATTGATATACAGATAGCTGTGTAGATATTTCCATGTTCATACAGATAGCGGTGTAGATATTTCCATGTTCATACAGATAGCGGTGTAGATATTTCCATGTTCATACAGATAGCGGTGTAGACATTTCCATGTTCATAAAGATATCGGTGTAGATATTTCCATGTTCATACAGACAGCGGTGTAGATATTTCCATGTTCATACAGTTAGCGGTGTAGATATTTCCATGTTTATACAGATGGTGGTGTAGATATTTACATGTTGATACAGATGGCGGTGTAGATATTTCCATGTTCATACAGATGGCGGTGCAGATATTTCCATGTTCATACAGATAGCAGTGTAGATATTTCCATGTTCATAGAGATAGCGGTGTAGATATTTCCATGTTCATACCAATAGCGGTGTAGACATTTCCATGTTCATACATTTAGGGGTGTAGATATTTCCATGTTCATACAGATGGAGGTGAAGATATTTACATGTTCATACAGATGGCGGTGTAGATATTTCCATGTTCATATAGATGGCGGTGTAGATATTTCCATGTTTATGCAGATAGCGGTATAGATATATCCATGTTTATACAAATGGTGGTGTAGATATTTCCATGTTTATAGAGATGGCGGTCTAGATATTTCCATGTTTACAGAGATAGTGGTGTGGTTATTTCCAAGTTTATAGAGATAGCATTGTAGATATTTCCATGTTTATGCAGATAGCGGTATAGATACTTCCATGTTTATACAAATGGTGGTGTAGATATTTCCATGTTTATAGAGATGGCGGTCTAGATATTTCCATGTTTACACAGATAGAGGTGTGGATATTTCCATGCTTATACAGATAGCAGTGTAGATATTTCCATGTTTATTCAGATAGCGGTGCGGATATTTCCATGTTTATACAGATAGTTGGGAAGATATTTCCATGTTTATACAGATAGCTGTGTAGACGTTTCTATGTTTACACAGATAGCGGTGTTGATATTTCCATGTTCATACAGATAGCGGTGTAGATATTTCCATGTTCATACAGTTAGCGGTGTAGATATTTCCATGTTCATACAGATGGCGGTGTAGATATTTACATGTTGATACAGATGGCGGTGAAGATATTTCCATGTTCATACAGATAACGGTGTAGATATTTCCATGTTCATACAGATAGCGGTGTAGATATTTCCAAGTTCATACAGATAGCGGTGTAGTTATTTCCATGTTCATAGAGATAGCGGTGTAGATATTTCCATGTTCATACCAATAGCGGTGTAGACATTTCCATGTTCATACATTTAGCGGTGTAGATATTTCCATGTTCATACAGATGGCGGTGAAGATATTTACAAGTTCATTCAGATGGCGGTGTAGATATTTCCATGTTCATACGGATGGCAGTGTAGATATTTCCATGTTCATACAGGTGGCGGTGTAGGTATTTCCATGTTTATACAGATTGCAGTGTAGTTATTTCCATGTTAATAGAGATAGCTGTGTAGATAATTCCATTGATATACAGATAGCTGTGTAGATATTTGCATGTTCATACAGATAACGGTGTAGATATTTCCATGTTCGTACAGATAGCGGTGTAGTTATTTCCATGTTCATACAGAAGATGGTGTATATATTTCTACGTTCATAGAGATAACGGTGTAGATATTTCCATGTTCATACAGACAGCGGTGTAGATATTCCCATGTTCATACAGTTAGCGCTGTAGCTATTTCCATGTTCATACAGATGGCGGTGTAGATATTTACATGTTCATACAGATGGCGGTGTAGATATTTCCATGTTCATAGAGATGGCGGTGTAGATATTTCCATGTTTATGCAGATAGCGGTATAGATATTTCCATGTTTATATAAATGGTGGTGTAGATATTTCCGTGTTTATAGAGATGGCGGTCTAGATATTTCCATGTTTACAGAGATAGTGGTGTAGTTATTTCCAAGTTTATAGAGACAGCATTGTAGATATTTCCATGTTTATGCAGATAGCGGTTTAGATATTTCCAAGTTTATTCAAATGGTGGTGTAGATATTTCCATGTTTATAGAGATGGCGGTCTAGATATTTCCATGTTTACACAGATAGCGGTGTGGATATTTCCATGTTTATGCAGATAGCAGTGTAGGTATATCCATGTTTATACAGATAGCGGTGCGGATATTTCCATGTTTATTCAGATAGCGGTGTAGATATTTCCATGTTCATACAGATAATGGTGTAGATATTTCCATGTTCATACAGATAGTGGTGTATATATTTCCATGTTCATACAGTTAGCGGTGTAGATATTTCCATGTTCATACAGATGGCGGTGTAGATATTTACATGTTCATACAGATGGCGGTATAGATATTTCCATGTTCGTACAGATGGTGGTGTAGATATTTCCATGTTCATAGAGATGGCGTTGTAGATATTTCCATGTTTATGCTGATAGCGGTATAGATATTTCCATGTTTATACAGATGGTGGTGTAGATATTTCCATGTTTATAGAGATGGAGGTCTAGATATTTCCATGTTTACAGAGATAGTGGTGTAGTTATTTCCAAGTTTATAGAGACAGCATTGTAGATATTTCCATGTTTATTCAGATAGCTGTGAAGATATTTCAATGTTTATACAGATAGCGGTGTAGACATTTCCATGTTTATACAGATAGCAGTGTAGATATTTCCATGCTTATAGAGATAGTGGTGTAGATAATTTCAATTTTATACAGAGAGCAGTGTAGATATTTCCAAGTTCATACAGATAGCGTTGTAGATATTGCCACGTTTATAGAGATGGCGGTGTAGATATTTCCATGTTCATACAGATGGTGGTGTAGATATTTCCATGTTTATAGGGATGGCGGTGTAGATATTTTCATGTTTACACAGATGGCGGTGTAGATATTTCCATGTTTACACAGATAGCGGTGTAGACATTTCCATGTTTACGCAGATAGCGCTGTGGATATTTCCATGTTTATGCAGATAGCAGTGTAGATATTTCCATGTTCATACAGATAGCAGTGCGGATATTTCCATCTTTATACAGACAGTTGGGCAGATATTTCCATGTTTATACAGATAGCGGTGTAGATATTTCCATCTTAATACAGATGGCGGTGTAGATATGTCCATGTTCGTACAGATGGCGGTGTAGATATTTCCATGTTCATACTGATGGCGGTGCAGATATTTCGAAGTTTATAGAGATAGCGCTGTAGATATTTCCATATTTATAGAGAAATCTGTGTAGATATTTCCATGTATATTCAGATAGCTGTGTAGATATTTCCATGTTCATGCAGATAGCGGTGTAGGTATTTCCATCTTCATCCAGATGCCGGTGTACATATATCCATGTTCATACAGATGGCGGTGAAGATATTTCCATGTTCATACAGATGGCGGTGTAGGTATTTCCATGTTCATACAAATGGCGGTGTAGTTACTTCCATGTTCATAGAGATGGCGGTGTAGATATTTCCAGGTTCATACAAATGGCGGTGTAGATATTTCCATGTTCATACAGATGGCGGTGTAGATATTTCCATGTTTATACAGATAGCAGTGTAGGTATTTCCATGTTTATAGAGATATCAGTGTGGATATTTCCATTGTTATACAGATAGCTGTGTAGATATTTGCATGTTCTTACAGATAGCGGTGTAGATATTTCCATGTTCATACAGATGGTGGTGTAGATATTTCCATGTTCATACAGATAGCGGTGTAGATATTTCCATGTTCATACAGATAGCGGTGTAGATTTTTCCATGTTCATACCAATAGCGGTGTAGATATTTCCATGTTCATACAGTTAGCGGTGTAGTTATTTCCATGTTCATACAGATGGCGGTGTAGATATTTCCATGTTCATAGAGATGGCGGTGTAGATATTTCCATGTTCGTACGGATGGCAGTGTAGATATTTCCATGTTCATACAGGTGGCGGTGTAGATATTTCCATGTTTATACAGGTAGCAGCGAAGTTATTTCCATGTTTATACAGATAGCGGTGTAGACATTTCTATGTTTACACAGATAGCGGTGTAGATATTTCCATGTTCTTACAGTTAGCGGTGTAGATATTTCCATGTTCATACAGATAGCGGTGTAGATATTTCCATGTTCATACAGATAGCGGTGTAGATATTTCCATGTTTATACAGATAACGGTGTAGATATTTCCATGTTCATACAGATAGTGGTGTAGATGTTTCCATGTTAATACAGTTAGCGGTGTAGATATTTCCATGTTCATACAGATGGCGGTGTAGATATTTACATGTTCATACAGATGGCGGTATAGATATTTCCATGTTCGTACAGCTGGCGGTGTAGATATTTCCATGTTCATAGAGATGGCGGTGTAGATATTTCCATGTTTATGCAGATAGCGGTATAGATATTTTCATGTTTATACAGATGGTGGTGTAGATATTTCCATGTTTAAAGAGATGGCGGTCTAGATATTTCCATGTTTACAGAGATAGTGGTGTAGTTATTTCCAAGTTTATAGAGACAGCGTTGTAGATATTTCCATGTTTATACAGATAGAAGTGAAGATATTTCCATGTTTATACAGATAGCGGTGTAGATATTTCCATGTTTATACAGATAGCAGTGTAGATATTTCCATGTTTCTAGAGATAGTGGTGTAGATAATTTCAATTTCATACAGAGAACAGTGTAGATATTTCCAAGTTCATACAGATAGCGGTGTAGTTATTTCCACATTTATAGAGATGGCGGTCTAGATATTTCCATGTTCATACAGAGGACGGTGTAGATATTTCCATGTATATAGGGATGGCGGTGTAGATATTTTCATGTTTACACAGATGGCGGTGTAGATATTTCCATGTTTACACAGATAGCGGTGTAGACATTTCCATGTTTACACAGATAGCGGTGTGGATATTTCCATGTTTATGCAGATAGCAGTGTAGATATTTCCATGTTTATACAGATACCGGTGTGGATATTTCCATGTTTATTCAGATAGCGGTGCGGATATTTCCATGTTTATACAGATAGTTGGGCAGATATTTCCATGTTTATACAGATAGCGGTGTAGACATTTCTATGTTTACACAGATAGCGGTGTAGATATTTCCATGTTCTTACAGTTAGCGGTGTAGATATTTCCATGTTCATACAGATGGCGGTGTAGATATTTACATGTTCATACAGATGGCGGTATAGATATTTCAATGTTCTTACAGATGGCGGTCTAGATATTTCCATGTTCATAGAGATGGCGGTGTAGATATTTCCATGTTTATGCAGATAGCGGTATAGATATTTCCATGTTTATACAAATGGTGGTGTAGGTATTTCCATGTTTATAGAGATGGCGGTCTAGATATTTCCATGTTTACAGAGATAGTGGTGTAGTTATTTCCAAGTTTATAGAGACAGCGTTGTACATATTTCCATGTTTATACAGATAGCAGTGAAGGTATTTCCATGTTTATACAGATAGCGGTGTAGATATTTCCATGTTCGTACAGATAGCGGTGTAGATATTTCCATGTTCATACAGATAGCGGTGTAGATATTTCCATGTTCATACAGATAACGGTGTAGATATTTCCATGTTTATACAGATAGCAGTGTAGATATTTCCATGCTTATAGAGATAGTGGTGTAGATAATTTCAATTTTATACAGAGAGCAGTGTAGATATTTCCAAGTTCATACAGATAGCGTTGTAGATATTGCCACGTTTATAGAGATGGCGGTGTAGATATTTCCATGTTCATACAGATGGTGGTGTAGATATTTCCATGTTTATAGGGATGGCGGTGTAGATATTTTCATGTTTACACAGATGGCGGTGTAGATATTTCCATGTTTACACAGATAGCGGTGTAGACATTTCCATGTTTACGCAGATAGCGCTGTGGATATTTCCATGTTTATGCAGATAGCAGTGTAGATATTTCCATGTTCATACAGATAGCAGTGCGGATATTTCCATCTTTATACAGACAGTTGGGCAGATATTTCCATGTTTATACAGATAGCGGTGTAGATATTTCCATCTTAATACAGATGGCGGTGTAGATATGTCCATGTTCGTACAGATGGCGGTGTAGATATTTCCATGTTCATACTGATGGCGGTGCAGATATTTCGAAGTTTATAGAGATAGCGCTGTAGATATTTCCATATTTATAGAGAAATCTGTGTAGATATTTCCATGTATATTCAGATAGCTGTGTAGATATTTCCATGTTCATGCAGATAGCGGTGTAGGTATTTCCATCTTCATCCAGATGCCGGTGTACATATATCCATGTTCATACAGATGGCGGTGAAGATATTTCCATGTTCATACAGATGGCGGTGTAGGTATTTCCATGTTCATACAAATGGCGGTGTAGTTACTTCCATGTTCATAGAGATGGCGGTGTAGATATTTCCAGGTTCATACAAATGGCGGTGTAGATATTTCCATGTTCATACAGATGGCGGTGTAGATATTTCCATGTTTATACAGATAGCAGTGTAGGTATTTCCATGTTTATAGAGATATCAGTGTGGATATTTCCATTGTTATACAGATAGCTGTGTAGATATTTGCATGTTCTTACAGATAGCGGTGTAGATATTTCCATGTTCATACAGATGGTGGTGTAGATATTTCCATGTTCATACAGATAGCGGTGTAGATATTTCCATGTTCATACAGATAGCGGTGTAGATTTTTCCATGTTCATACCAATAGCGGTGTAGATATTTCCATGTTCATACAGTTAGCGGTGTAGTTATTTCCATGTTCATACAGATGGCGGTGTAGATATTTCCATGTTCATAGAGATGGCGGTGTAGATATTTCCATGTTCGTACGGATGGCAGTGTAGATATTTCCATGTTCATACAGGTGGCGGTGTAGATATTTCCATGTTTATACAGGTAGCAGCGAAGTTATTTCCATGTTTATACAGATAGCGGTGTAGACATTTCTATGTTTACACAGATAGCGGTGTAGATATTTCCATGTTCTTACAGTTAGCGGTGTAGATATTTCCATGTTCATACAGATAGCGGTGTAGATATTTCCATGTTCATACAGATAGCGGTGTAGATATTTCCATGTTTATACAGATAACGGTGTAGATATTTCCATGTTCATACAGATAGTGGTGTAGATGTTTCCATGTTAATACAGTTAGCGGTGTAGATATTTCCATGTTCATACAGATGGCGGTGTAGATATTTACATGTTCATACAGATGGCGGTATAGATATTTCCATGTTCGTACAGCTGGCGGTGTAGATATTTCCATGTTCATAGAGATGGCGGTGTAGATATTTCCATGTTTATGCAGATAGCGGTATAGATATTTTCATGTTTATACAGATGGTGGTGTAGATATTTCCATGTTTAAAGAGATGGCGGTCTAGATATTTCCATGTTTACAGAGATAGTGGTGTAGTTATTTCCAAGTTTATAGAGACAGCGTTGTAGATATTTCCATGTTTATACAGATAGAAGTGAAGATATTTCCATGTTTATACAGATAGCGGTGTAGATATTTCCATGTTTATACAGATAGCAGTGTAGATATTTCCATGTTTCTAGAGATAGTGGTGTAGATAATTTCAATTTCATACAGAGAACAGTGTAGATATTTCCAAGTTCATACAGATAGCGGTGTAGTTATTTCCACATTTATAGAGATGGCGGTCTAGATATTTCCATGTTCATACAGAGGACGGTGTAGATATTTCCATGTATATAGGGATGGCGGTGTAGATATTTTCATGTTTACACAGATGGCGGTGTAGATATTTCCATGTTTACACAGATAGCGGTGTAGACATTTCCATGTTTACACAGATAGCGGTGTGGATATTTCCATGTTTATGCAGATAGCAGTGTAGATATTTCCATGTTTATACAGATACCGGTGTGGATATTTCCATGTTTATTCAGATAGCGGTGCGGATATTTCCATGTTTATACAGATAGTTGGGCAGATATTTCCATGTTTATACAGATAGCGGTGTAGACATTTCTATGTTTACACAGATAGCGGTGTAGATATTTCCATGTTCTTACAGTTAGCGGTGTAGATATTTCCATGTTCATACAGATGGCGGTGTAGATATTTACATGTTCATACAGATGGCGGTATAGATATTTCAATGTTCTTACAGATGGCGGTCTAGATATTTCCATGTTCATAGAGATGGCGGTGTAGATATTTCCATGTTTATGCAGATAGCGGTATAGATATTTCCATGTTTATACAAATGGTGGTGTAGGTATTTCCATGTTTATAGAGATGGCGGTCTAGATATTTCCATGTTTACAGAGATAGTGGTGTAGTTATTTCCAAGTTTATAGAGACAGCGTTGTACATATTTCCATGTTTATACAGATAGCAGTGAAGGTATTTCCATGTTTATACAGATAGCGGTGTAGATATTTCCATGTTCGTACAGATAGCGGTGTAGATATTTCCATGTTCCTACAGATAGCGGTGTAGATATTTCCATGTTCATACAGATAACGGTGTAGATATTTCCATGTTCATACAGATAGTGGTGTATATATTTCCATGTTCATACAGTTAGCGGTGTAGATATTTCCATGTTCATACAGATGGCGGTGTGGTTATTTACATCTTCATACAGATGGCGGTATAGGTATTTCCATGTTTGTACAGATGGCGGTGTAGATATTTCCAAGTTCATAGAGATGGCGTTGTAGATATTTCCATGTTTATGCAGATAGCGGTATAGATATTTCCATGTTTATACAGATGGTGGTGTAGATATTTCCATGTTTATAGAGATGGAGGTCTAGATATTTCCATGTTTACAGAGATAGTGGTGTAGTTATTTCCAAGTTTATAGAGACAGCGTTGTAGATATTTCCATGTTTATTCAGATAGCTGTGAAGATATTTCAATGTTTATACAGATAGCGGTGTAGACATTTCCATGTTTATACAGATAGCAGTGTAGATATTTCCATGCTTATAGAGATAGTGGTGTAGATAATTTCAATTTTATACAGAGAGCAGTGTAGATATTTCCAAGTTCATACAGATAGCGTTGTAGATATTGCCACGTTTATAGAGATGGCGGTGAAGATATTTCCATGTTCATACAGATGGTGGTGTAGATATTTCCATGTTTATAGGGATGGCGGTGTAGATATTTTCATGTCTACACAGATGGCGGTGTAGATATTTCCATGTTTACACAGATAGCGGTGTAGACATTTCCATGTTTACACAGATAGCGGTGTGGATATTTCCATGTTTATGTAGATAGCAGTGTAGATATTTCCATGTTCATACAGATAGTGGTGTAGATGTTTCCATGTTAATACAGTTAGCGGTGTAGATATTTCCATGTTCATACAGATGGCGGTGTAGATATTGACATGTTCATACAGATGGTGGTATAGATATTTCCATGTTCGTACAGATGGCGGTGTAGATATTTCCATGTTTATAGAGATGGCTGTCTAGATATTTCCATGTTTACAGAGATAGTGGTGTAGTTATTTCCAAGTTTATAGAGACAGCGTTGTAGATATTTCCATGTTTATACAGATAGAAGTGAAGATATTTCCATGTTTATACAGATAGCGGTGTAGATATTTCCATGTTTATACAGATAGCAGTGTAGATATTTCCATGTTTCTAGAGATAGTGGTGTAGATAATTTCAATTTCATACAGAGAGCAGTGTAGATATTTCCAAGTTCATACAGATAGCGGTGTAGATATTTCCACGTTTATAGAGATGGCGGTGTAGATATTTCCATGTTCATACAGAGGACGGTGTAGATATTTCCATGTATATAGGGATGGCGGTGTAGGTATTTTCATGTTTACACAGATGGCGGTGTAGATATTTCCATGTTTACACAGATAGCGGTGTAGACATTTCCATGTTTACGCAGATAGCGGTGTGGATATTTCCATGTTTATGCAGATAGCTGTGTAGATATTTCCATATTTATACAGATAGCGGTGTGGATATTTCCATGTTTATTCAGATAGCAGTGCGGATATTTCCATGTTTATACAGATAGTTGGGGAGATATTTCCATGTTTATACAGATAGCGGTGTAGACACTTCTATGTTTACACAGATAGCGGTGTAGATATTTCCATGTTCATACAGTTAGCGGTGTAGATATTTCCATGTTCATACAGATGGCGGTGTAGATATTTACATGTTCATACAGATGGCGGTATAGATATTTCAATGTTAGTACAGATGGCGGTCTAGATATTTCCATGTTCATAGAGATGGCGGTGTAGATATTTCTATGTTTATGCAGATAGCGGTATAGATATTTCCATGTTTATTCAAATGGCGGTGAAGGTATTTCCATGTTTATAGGGATGGCGGTCTAGATATTTCCATGTTTACAGAGATAGTGGTGTAGTTATTTCCAAGTTTATAGAGACAGCGTTGTAGATATTTCCATGTTTATACAGATAGCGGTGAAGATATTTCCATGTTTATACATATAGCGGTGTATATATTTCCATGTTCGTACAGATAGCGGTGTAGATATTTCCATGTTCATACAGATAGCGGTGTAGATATTTCCATGTTCATACAGATAACGGTGTAGATATTTCCATGTTCATACAGATAGCGGTGTAGATATTTCCATGTTCATACAGTTAGCGGTGTAGATATTTCCATGTTCATACAGATGGCGGTGTAGATATTTACATGTTCATACAGATGGCGGTGTAGATATTTAAATGTTCGTACGGATAGCAGTGTAGATATTTCCATGTTCATACAGTTAGCGGTGTAGATATTTCCATGTTCATACAGATGGCGGTGTAGATATTTACATGTTAATACAGATGGCGGTGTAGATATTTCCATGTTCGTACGGATGGCAGTGTAGATATTTCCATGTTCATACAGGTGGCGGTGTATATATTTCCATGTTTATACAGATAGCAGTGTAGTTATTTCGATGTTTATAGAGATAGCAGTGTAGATATTTCCATTGATATACAGATAGCTGTGTAGATATTTCCATGTTCATACAGATAGCGGTGTAGATATTTCCATGTTCATACAGATAACGGTGTAGATATTTCCACGTTCATACAGATAGCGGTGTAGATATTTCCATGTTCATACAGTTAGGGGTGTAGATATTTCCATGTTCATACAGATAGCGGTGTAGATATTTCCATGTTCATACAGTTAGGGGTGTAGATTTTTCCATGTTCATACAAATGGCGGTGTAGATATTTCCATGTTTATACAGATAGCAGTGAAGCTATTTCCATGTTCATAGAGATAGCAGTGTAGATATTTCCATTGATATAGAGATAGCTGTGTAGATATTTGCATGTTCATACTGATTGCGGTGTAGATATTTCCATGTTCGTACAGATGGCGGTGTAGATATTTCCATGTTTATAGAGATGGCGGTGTAGATATTTTCATGTTCATGCAGATGGCGGTGTAGATATTTCCATGTTTATACAGATAGCGGTGTAGATATTTCTTTTTTCATACAGATAGCAGTGTAGATATTTCCAAGTTCATACAGTTAGCGGTGTAGATATTTCCATGTTCATACAGATGGCGGTGTAGATATTTACATGTTCATACAGATGGCGGTGTAGATATTTCCATGCTCGTACGGATGGCAGTATAGATATTTCCATGTTCATACAGGTGGCGGTGTATATATTTCCATGTTTATACAGATAGCAGTGTAGTTATTTCGACGTTTATAGAGATAGCAGTGTAGATATTTCCATTGATATACAGATAGCTGTGTAGATATTTCCATGTTCATACAGATAGCGGTGTAGATATTTCCATGTTCATACAGATAACGGTGTAGATATTTCCATGTTCATACAGATAGCGGTGTAGATATTTCCATGTTCATACAGTTAGGGGTGTAGATATTTCCATGTTCATACAGATAGCGGTGTAGATATTTCCATGTTCGTACGGATGGCAGTGTAGATATTTCCATGTTCATACAGGTGGCGGTGTAGATATTTCCATGTTTATACAGATAGCAGTGTAGGTATTTCCATGTTCATAGAGACAGCAGTGTAGATATTTCCATTGATATACAGATAGCTGTGCAGATATTTGCATGTTCATACAGATAGCGGTGTAGATATTTCCATGTTCGTACAGATGGCGGTGTAGATATTTCCATGTTTATAGAGATGGCGTTGTAGATATTTTCATGTTCGTACAGATGTCGGTGTAGATATTTCCATGTTTATACAGATAGCGGTGTAGATATTTCTTTGTTCATACAGATAGCAGTGTAGATATTTCCATGTTCATACAGTTAGCGGTGTAGATATTTCCATGTTCATACAGATGGCGGTGTAGATATTTACATGTTCATACAGATGGCGGTGTAGATATTTAAATGTTCGTACGGATGGCAGTGTAGATATTTCCATGTTCATACAGGTGGCGGTGTATATATTTCCATGTTTATACAGATAGCAGTGTAGTTATTTCGATGTTTATAGAGATAGCAGTGTAGATATTTCCATTGATATACAGATAGCTGTGTAGATATTTCCATGTTCATACAGATAGCGGTGTAGATATTTCCATGTTCATACAGATAACGGTGTAGATATTTCCATGTTCATACAGATAGCGGTGTAGATATTTCCATGTTCATACAGTTAGGGGTGTAGATATTTCCATGTTCATACAGATAGCGGTGTAGATATTTCCATGTTCATACAGTTAGGGGTGTAGATATTTCCATGTTCATACAAATGGCGGTGTAGATATTTCCATGTTTATACAGATAGCAGTGTAGGTATTTCCATGTTCATAGAGATAGCAGTGTAGATATTTCCATGTTCATACAGTTAGGGGTGTAGATATTTCCATGTTCATACAGATAGCGGTGTAGATATTTCCATGTTCATACAGTTAGGGGTGTAGATATTTCCATGTTCATACAAATGGCGGTGTAGATATTTCCATGTTTATACAGATAGCAGTGTAGGTATTTCCATGTTCATAGAGATAGCAGTGTAGATATTTCCATTGATATACAGATAGCTGTGTAGATATTTGCATGTTCATACAGATAGCGGTGTAGATATTTCCATGTTCATACAGTTAGGGGTGTAGATATTTCCATGTTCATACAAATGGCGGTGTAGATATTTCCATGTTTATACAGATAGCAGTGTAGGTATTTCCATGTTCATAGAGATAGCAGTGTAGATATTTCCATTGATATACAGATAGCTGTGTAGATATTTGCATGTTCATACAGATAGCGGTGTAGATATTTCCATGTTCATACAGATGGCTGTGTAGATATTTCGAAGTTTACAGAGATAGCGATGTAGTTATTTCCATATTTATAGAGAAATCTGTGTAGATATTTCCATGTATATTCAGATAGCTGTGTAGATATTTCCATGTTCATGCAGATTACGGTGTAGATATTTCCATGTTCATCCTGATGCCGGTGTACATATATCCATGTTCATACTGATGGCAGTGAAGATATTTCCATGTTCATACATATGGCGGTGTAGGTATTTCCATGTTTATACAAATGGCGGTGTTGATATTTCCATGTTCATAGAGATGGCGGTGTAGATATTTCCAGGTTCATACAAATGGCGGTGTAGATATTTCCATGTTCATAGAGATGGCGGTGTCGATATTTCCATGTTTATACAGATAGCCGTGTAGTTATTTCCATGTTTATAGAGATACCAGTGTGGATGTTTCCATTGATATACAGATAGCTGTGTAGATATTTCCATGTTCATACAGATAGCGGTGTAGATATTTCCATGTTCATACAGATAGCTGTGTAGATATTTCCATGTTCATACATATAGCGGTGTAGATATTTCCATGTTAATACAGATAGCGGTGTAGATATTTCCATGTTCATACAGATAGCGGTGTAGATATTTCCATGTTCATACAGTTAGCGGTGTAGATATTTCCATGTTCATACAGATGGTGGTGTAGATATTTCGAAGTTTATAGAGATAGCGATGTAGTTATTTCCATATTTATAGAGAAAACTGTGTAGATATTTCCATGTATATTCAGATAGCTGTGTAGATATTTCCATGTTCATGCAGATTACGGTGTAGATATTTCCATGTTCATCCAGATGGCGGTGTACATATATCCATGTTCATACAGATAGCAGTGTAGATATTTCCATGTTCATAGACATAGCGGTGTAGATATTTCCATGTTCATACCAATAGCGGTGTAGACATTTCCATGTTCATACATTTAGCGGTGTAGATATTTCCATGTTCATACAGATGGCGGTGAGGATATTTACATGTTCATACAGATGGCGGTGTAGATATTTACATGTTCATTCAGATGGCGGTGTAGATATTTAAATGTTCGTACGGATGGCAGTGTAGATATTTCCATGTTCATACAGGTGGCGGTGTATATATTTCCATGTTTATACAGATAGCAGTGTAGATATTCCGATGTTTATAGAGATAGCAGTGTAGATATTTCCATTGATATACAGATAGCTGTGTAGATATTTCCATGTTCATACAGATAGCGGTGTAGATATTTCCATGTTCATACAGATAGCGGTGTAGATATTTCCATGTTCATACATATAGCGGTGTAGATATTTCCATGTTAATACAGATAGCGGTGTAGATATTTCCATGTTCATACAGATAGCGGTGTAGATATTTCCATGTTCATACAGTTAGCGGTGTAGATATTTCCATGTTCATACAGATGGCGGTGTAGATATTTACATGTTCATACAGATGGCGGTATAGATATTTCCATGTTCGTACAGATGGCGGTGTAGATATTTCCATGTTCATAGAGATGGCGTTGTAGATATTTCCATGTTTATGCAGATAGCGGTATAGATATTTCCATGTTTATACAGATGGTGGTGTAGATATTTCCATGTTTATAGAGATAGAGGTCTAGATATTTCCATGTTTACAGAGATAGTGGTGTAGTTATTTCCAAGTTTATAGAGACAGCGTTGTAGATATTTCCATGTTTATTCAGATAGCTGTGAAGATATTTCATTGTTTATACAGATAGCGGTGTAGACATTTCCATGTTTATACAGATAGCAGTGTAGATATTTCCATGTTTATACAGATAGCGGTGTAGATATTTCTTTGTTCATACAGATAGCAGTGTAGATATTTCCA
Source organism: Gorilla gorilla gorilla (assembly GCF_029281585.2). Taxonomy (NCBI): domain Eukaryota; kingdom Metazoa; phylum Chordata; class Mammalia; order Primates; family Hominidae; genus Gorilla; species Gorilla gorilla. The sequence goes on along the minus strand of NC_073233.2, from coordinate 570,081 downwards.
AGTTCATACAGATAGCGTTGTAGATATTGCCACGTTTATAGAGATGGCGGTGTAGATATTTCCATGTTCATACAGATGGTGGTGTAGATATTTCCATGTTTATAGGGATGGCGGTGTAGATATTTTCATGTTTACACAGATGGCGGTGTAGATATTTCCATGTTTACACAGATAGCGGTGTAGACATTTCCATGTTTACGCAGATAGCGCTGTGGATATTTCCATGTTTATGCAGATAGCAGTGTAGATATTTCCATGTTCATACAGATAGCAGTGCGGATATTTCCATCTTTATACAGACAGTTGGGCAGATATTTCCATGTTTATACAGATAGCGGTGTAGATATTTCCATCTTAATACAGATGGCGGTGTAGATATGTCCATGTTCGTACAGATGGCGGTGTAGATATTTCCATGTTCATACTGATGGCGGTGCAGATATTTCGAAGTTTATAGAGATAGCGCTGTAGATATTTCCATATTTATAGAGAAATCTGTGTAGATATTTCCATGTATATTCAGATAGCTGTGTAGATATTTCCATGTTCATGCAGATAGCGGTGTAGGTATTTCCATCTTCATCCAGATGCCGGTGTACATATATCCATGTTCATACAGATGGCGGTGAAGATATTTCCATGTTCATACAGATGGCGGTGTAGGTATTTCCATGTTCATACAAATGGCGGTGTAGTTACTTCCATGTTCATAGAGATGGCGGTGTAGATATTTCCAGGTTCATACAAATGGCAGTGTAGATATTTCCATGTTCATACAGATGGCGGTGTAGATATTTCCATGTTTATACAGATAGCAGTGTAGGTATTTCCATGTTTATAGAGATATCAGTGTGGATATTTCCATTGTTATACAGATAGCTGTGTAGATATTTGCATGTTCTTACAGATAGCGGTGTAGATATTTCCATGTTCATACAGATGGTGGTGTAGATATTTCCATGTTCATACAGATAGCGGTGTAGATATTTCCATGTTCATACAGATAGCGGTGTAGATTTTTCCATGTTCATACCAATAGCGGTGTAGATATTTCCATGTTCATACAGTTAGCGGTGTAGTTATTTCCATGTTCATACAGATGGCGGTGTAGATATTTCCATGTTCATAGAGATGGCGGTGTAGATATTTCCATGTTCGTACGGATGGCAGTGTAGATATTTCCATGTTCATACAGGTGGCGGTGTAGATATTTCCATGTTTATACAGGTAGCAGCGAAGTTATTTCCATGTTTATACAGATAGCGGTGTAGACATTTCTATGTTTACACAGATAGCGGTGTAGATATTTCCATGTTCTTACAGTTAGCGGTGTAGATATTTCCATGTTCATACAGATAGCGGTGTAGATATTTCCATGTTCATACAGATAGCGGTGTAGATATTTCCATGTTTATACAGATAACGGTGTAGATATTTCCATGTTCATACAGATAGTGGTGTAGATGTTTCCATGTTAATACAGTTAGCGGTGTAGATATTTCCATGTTCATACAGATGGCGGTGTAGATATTTACATGTTCATACAGATGGCGGTATAGATATTTCCATGTTCGTACAGCTGGCGGTGTAGATATTTCCATGTTCATAGAGATGGCGGTGTAGATATTTCCATGTTTATGCAGATAGCGGTATAGATATTTTCATGTTTATACAGATGGTGGTGTAGATATTTCCATGTTTAAAGAGATGGCGGTCTAGATATTTCCATGTTTACAGAGATAGTGGTGTAGTTATTTCCAAGTTTATAGAGACAGCGTTGTAGATATTTCCATGTTTATACAGATAGAAGTGAAGATATTTCCATGTTTATACAGATAGCGGTGTAGATATTTCCATGTTTATACAGATAGCAGTGTAGATATTTCCATGTTTCTAGAGATAGTGGTGTAGATAATTTCAATTTCATACAGAGAACAGTGTAGATATTTCCAAGTTCATACAGATAGCGGTGTAGTTATTTCCACATTTATAGAGATGGCGGTCTAGATATTTCCATGTTCATACAGAGGACGGTGTAGATATTTCCATGTATATAGGGATGGCGGTGTAGATATTTTCATGTTTACACAGATGGCGGTGTAGATATTTCCATGTTTACACAGATAGCGGTGTAGACATTTCCATGTTTACACAGATAGCGGTGTGGATATTTCCATGTTTATGCAGATAGCAGTGTAGATATTTCCATGTTTATACAGATACCGGTGTGGATATTTCCATGTTTATTCAGATAGCGGTGCGGATATTTCCATGTTTATACAGATAGTTGGGCAGATATTTCCATGTTTATACAGATAGCGGTGTAGACATTTCTATGTTTACACAGATAGCGGTGTAGATATTTCCATGTTCTTACAGTTAGCGGTGTAGATATTTCCATGTTCATACAGATGGCGGTGTAGATATTTACATGTTCATACAGATGGCGGTATAGATATTTCAATGTTCTTACAGATGGCGGTCTAGATATTTCCATGTTCATAGAGATGGCGGTGTAGATATTTCCATGTTTATGCAGATAGCGGTATAGATATTTCCATGTTTATACAAATGGTGGTGTAGGTATTTCCATGTTTATAGAGATGGCGGTCTAGATATTTCCATGTTTACAGAGATAGTGGTGTAGTTATTTCCAAGTTTATAGAGACAGCGTTGTACATATTTCCATGTTTATACAGATAGCAGTGAAGGTATTTCCATGTTTATACAGATAGCGGTGTAGATATTTCCATGTTCGTACAGATAGCGGTGTAGATATTTCCATGTTCATACAGATAGCGGTGTAGATATTTCCATGTTCATACAGATAACGGTGTAGATATTTCCATGTTCATACAGATAGTGGTGTATATATTTCCATGTTCATACAGTTAGCGGTGTAGATATTTCCATGTTCATACAGATGGCGGTGTGGTTATTTACATCTTCATACAGATGGCGGTATAGGTATTTCCATGTTTGTACAGATGGCGGTGTAGATATTTCCAAGTTCATAGAGATGGCATTGTAGATATTTCCATGTTTATGCAGATAGCGGTATAGATATTTCCATGTTTATACAGATGGTGGTGTAGATATTTCCATGTTTATAGAGATGGAGGTCTAGATATTTCCATGTTTACAGAGATAGTGGTGTAGTTATTTCCAAGTTTATAGAGACAGCGTTGTAGATATTTCCATGTTTATTCAGATAGCTGTGAAGATATTTCAATGTTTATACAGATAGCGGTGTAGACATTTCCATGTTTATACAGATAGCAGTGTAGATATTTCCATGCTTATAGAGATAGTGGTGTAGATAATTTCAATTTTATACAGAGAGCAGTGTAGATATTTCCAAGTCCATACAGATAGCGTTGTAGATATTGCCACGTTTATAGAGATGGCGGTGAAGATATTTCCATGTTCATACAGATGGTGGTGTAGATATTTCCATGTTTATAGGGATGGCGGTGTAGATATTTTCATGTCTACACAGATGGCGGTGTAGATATTTCCATGTTTACACAGATAGCGGTGTAGACATTTCCATGTTTACACAGATAGCGGTGTGGATATTTCCATGTTTATGTAGATAGCAGTGTAGATATTTCCATGTTCATACAGATAGTGGTGTAGATGTTTCCATGTTAATACAGTTAGCGGTGTAGATATTTCCATGTTCATACAGATGGCGGTGTAGATATTGACATGTTCATACAGATGGTGGTATAGATATTTCCATGTTCGTACAGATGGCGGTGTAGATATTTCCATGTTTATAGAGATGGCTGTCTAGATATTTCCATGTTTACAGAGATAGTGGTGTAGTTATTTCCAAGTTTATAGAGACAGCGTTGTAGATATTTCCATGTTTATACAGATAGAAGTGAAGATATTTCCATGTTTATACAGATAGCGGTGTAGATATTTCCATGTTTATACAGATAGCAGTGTAGATATTTCCATGTTTCTAGAGATAGTGGTGTAGATAATTTCAATTTCATACAGAGAGCAGTGTAGATATTTCCAAGTTCATACAGATAGCGGTGTAGATATTTCCACGTTTATAGAGATGGCGGTGTAGATATTTCCATGTTCATACAGAGGACGGTGTAGATATTTCCATGTATATAGGGATGGCGGTGTAGGTATTTTCATGTTTACACAGATGGCGGTGTAGATATTTCCATGTTTACACAGATAGCGGTGTAGACATTTCCATGTTTACGCAGATAGCGGTGTGGATATTTCCATGTTTATGCAGATAGCTGTGTAGATATTTCCATATTTATACAGATAGCGGTGTGGATATTTCCATGTTTATTCAGATAGCAGTGCGGATATTTCCATGTTTATACAGATAGTTGGGGAGATATTTCCATGTTTATACAGATAGCGGTGTAGACACTTCTATGTTTACACAGATAGCGGTGTAGATATTTCCATGTTCATACAGTTAGCGGTGTAGATATTTCCATGTTCATACAGATGGCGGTGTAGATATTTACATGTTCATACAGATGGCGGTATAGATATTTCAATGTTAGTACAGATGGCGGTCTAGATATTTCCATGTTCATAGAGATGGCGGTGTAGATATTTCTATGTTTATGCAGATAGCGGTATAGATATTTCCATGTTTATTCAAATGGCGGTGAAGGTATTTCCATGTTTATAGAGATGGCGGTCTAGATATTTCCATGTTTACAGAGATAGTGGTGTAGTTATTTCCAAGTTTATAGAGACAGCGTTGTAGATATTTCCATGTTTATACAGATAGCGGTGAAGATATTTCCATGTTTATACATATAGCGGTGTATATATTTCCATGTTCGTACAGATAGCGGTGTAGATATTTCCATGTTCATACAGATAGCGGTGTAGATATTTCCATGTTCATACAGATAACGGTGTAGATATTTCCATGTTCATACAGATAGCGGTGTAGATATTTCCATGTTCATACAGTTAGCGGTGTAGATATTTCCATGTTCATACAGATGGCGGTGTAGATATTTACATGTTCATACAGATGGCGGTGTAGATATTTAAATGTTCGTACGGATAGCAGTGTAGATATTTCCATGTTCATACAGTTAGCGGTGTAGATATTTCCATGTTCATACAGATGGCGGTGTAGATATTTACATGTTAATACAGATGGCGGTGTAGATATTTCCATGTTCGTACGGATGGCAGTGTAGATATTTCCATGTTCATACAGGTGGCGGTGTATATATTTCCATGTTTATACAGATAGCAGTGTAGTTATTTCGATGTTTATAGAGATAGCAGTGTAGATATTTCCATTGATATACAGATAGCTGTGTAGATATTTCCATGTTCATACAGATAGCGGTGTAGATATTTCCATGTTCATACAGATAACGGTGTAGATATTTCCACGTTCATACAGATAGCGGTGTAGATATTTCCATGTTCATACAGTTAGGGGTGTAGATATTTCCATGTTCATACAGATAGCGGTGTAGATATTTCCATGTTCATACAGTTAGGGGTGTAGATTTTTCCATGTTCATACAAATGGCGGTGTAGATATTTCCATGTTTATACAGATAGCAGTGAAGCTATTTCCATGTTCATAGAGATAGCAGTGTAGATATTTCCATTGATATAGAGATAGCTGTGTAGATATTTGCATGTTCATACTGATTGCGGTGTAGATATTTCCATGTTCGTACAGATGGCGGTGTAGATATTTCCATGTTTATAGAGATGGCGGTGTAGATATTTTCATGTTCATACAGATGGCGGTGTAGATATTTCCATGTTTATACAGATAGCGGTGTAGATATTTCTTTTTTCATACAGATAGCAGTGTAGATATTTCCAAGTTCATACAGTTAGCGGTGTAGATATTTCCATGTTCATACAGATGGCGGTGTAGATATTTACATGTTCATACAGATGGCGGTGTAGATATTTCCATGCTCGTACGGATGGCAGTATAGATATTTCCATGTTCATACAGGTGGCGGTGTATATATTTCCATGTTTATACAGATAGCAGTGTAGTTATTTCGACGTTTATAGAGATAGCAGTGTAGATATTTCCATTGATATACAGATAGCTGTGTAGATATTTCCATGTTCATACAGATAGCGGTGTAGATATTTCCATGTTCATACAGATAACGGTGTAGATATTTCCATGTTCATACAGATAGCGGTGTAGATATTTCCATGTTCATACAGTTAGGGGTGTAGATATTTCCATGTTCATACAGATAGCGGTGTAGATATTTCCATGTTCGTACGGATGGCAGTGTAGATATTTCCATGTTCATACAGGTGGCGGTGTAGATATTTCCATGTTTATACAGATAGCAGTGTAGGTATTTCCATGTTCATAGAGACAGCAGTGTAGATATTTCCATTGATATACAGATAGCTGTGCAGATATTTGCATGTTCATACAGATAGCGGTGTAGATATTTCCATGTTCGTACAGATGGCGGTGTAGATATTTCCATGTTTATAGAGATGGCGTTGTAGATATTTTCATGTTCGTACAGATGTCGGTGTAGATATTTCCATGTTTATACAGATAGCGGTGTAGATATTTCTTTGTTCATACAGATAGCAGTGTAGATATTTCCATGTTCATACAGTTAGCGGTGTAGATATTTCCATGTTCATACAGATGGCGGTGTAGATATTTACATGTTCATACAGATGGCGGTGTAGATATTTAAATGTTCGTACGGATGGCAGTGTAGATATTTCCATGTTCATACAGGTGGCGGTGTATATATTTCCATGTTTATACAGATAGCAGTGTAGTTATTTCGATGTTTATAGAGATAGCAGTGTAGATATTTCCATTGATATACAGATAGCTGTGTAGATATTTCCATGTTCATACAGATAGCGGTGTAGATATTTCCATGTTCATACAGATAACGGTGTAGATATTTCCATGTTCATACAGATAGCGGTGTAGATATTTCCATGTTCATACAGTTAGGGGTGTAGATATTTCCATGTTCATACAGATAGCGGTGTAGATATTTCCATGTTCATACAGTTAGGGGTGTAGATATTTCCATGTTCATACAAATGGCGGTGTAGATATTTCCATGTTTATACAGATAGCAGTGTAGGTATTTCCATGTTCATAGAGATAGCAGTGTAGATATTTCCATGTTCATACAGTTAGGGGTGTAGATATTTCCATGTTCATACAGATAGCGGTGTAGATATTTCCATGTTCATACAGTTAGGGGTGTAGATATTTCCATGTTCATACAAATGGCGGTGTAGATATTTCCATGTTTATACAGATAGCAGTGTAGGTATTTCCATGTTCATAGAGATAGCAGTGTAGATATTTCCATTGATATACAGATAGCTGTGTAGATATTTGCATGTTCATACAGATAGCGGTGTAGATATTTCCATGTTCATACAGTTAGGGGTGTAGATATTTCCATGTTCATACAAATGGCGGTGTAGATATTTCCATGTTTATACAGATAGCAGTGTAGGTATTTCCATGTTCATAGAGATAGCAGTGTAGATATTTCCATTGATATACAGATAGCTGTGTAGATATTTGCATGTTCATACAGATAGCGGTGTAGATATTTCCATGTTCATACAGATGGCTGTGTAGATATTTCGAAGTTTACAGAGATAGCGATGTAGTTATTTCCATATTTATAGAGAAATCTGTGTAGATATTTCCATGTATATTCAGATAGCTGTGTAGATATTTCCATGTTCATGCAGATTACGGTGTAGATATTTCCATGTTCATCCTGATGCCGGTGTACATATATCCATGTTCATACTGATGGCAGTGAAGATATTTCCATGTTCATACATATGGCGGTGTAGGTATTTCCATGTTTATACAAATGGCGGTGTTGATATTTCCATGTTCATAGAGATGGCGGTGTAGATATTTCCAGGTTCATACAAATGGCGGTGTAGATATTTCCATGTTCATAGAGATGGCGGTGTCGATATTTCCATGTTTATACAGATAGCCGTGTAGTTATTTCCATGTTTATAGAGATACCAGTGTGGATGTTTCCATTGATATACAGATAGCTGTGTAGATATTTCCATGTTCATACAGATAGCGGTGTAGATATTTCCATGTTCATACAGATAGCTGTGTAGATATTTCCATGTTCATACATATAGCGGTGTAGATATTTCCATGTTAATACAGATAGCGGTGTAGATATTTCCATGTTCATACAGATAGCGGTGTAGATATTTCCATGTTCATACAGTTAGCGGTGTAGATATTTCCATGTTCATACAGATGGTGGTGTAGATATTTCGAAGTTTATAGAGATAGCGATGTAGTTATTTCCATATTTATAGAGAAAACTGTGTAGATATTTCCATGTATATTCAGATAGCTGTGTAGATATTTCCATGTTCATGCAGATTACGGTGTAGATATTTCCATGTTCATCCAGATGGCGGTGTACATATATCCATGTTCATACAGATAGCAGTGTAGATATTTCCATGTTCATAGACATAGCGGTGTAGATATTTCCATGTTCATACCAATAGCGGTGTAGACATTTCCATGTTCATACATTTAGCGGTGTAGATATTTCCATGTTCATACAGATGGCGGTGAGGATATTTACATGTTCATACAGATGGCGGTGTAGATATTTACATGTTCATTCAGATGGCGGTGTAGATATTTAAATGTTCGTACGGATGGCAGTGTAGATATTTCCATGTTCATACAGGTGGCGGTGTATATATTTCCATGTTTATACAGATAGCAGTGTAGATATTCCGATGTTTATAGAGATAGCAGTGTAGATATTTCCATTGATATACAGATAGCTGTGTAGATATTTCCATGTTCATACAGATAGCGGTGTAGATATTTCCATGTTCATACAGATAGCGGTGTAGATATTTCCATGTTCATACATATAGCGGTGTAGATATTTCCATGTTAATACAGATAGCGGTGTAGATATTTCCATGTTCATACAGATAGCGGTGTAGATATTTCCATGTTCATACAGTTAGCGGTGTAGATATTTCCATGTTCATACAGATGGCGGTGTAGATATTTACATGTTCATACAGATGGCGGTATAGATATTTCCATGTTCGTACAGATGGCGGTGTAGATATTTCCATGTTCATAGAGATGGCGTTGTAGATATTTCCATGTTTATGCAGATAGCGGTATAGATATTTCCATGTTTATACAGATGGTGGTGTAGATATTTCCATGTTTATAGAGATAGAGGTCTAGATATTTCCATGTTTACAGAGATAGTGGTGTAGTTATTTCCAAGTTTATAGAGACAGCGTTGTAGATATTTCCATGTTTATTCAGATAGCTGTGAAGATATTTCATTGTTTATACAGATAGCGGTGTAGACATTTCCATGTTTATACAGATAGCAGTGTAGATATTTCCATGTTTATACAGATAGCGGTGTAGATATTTCTTTGTTCATACAGATAGCAGTGTAGATATTTCCAAGTTCATACAGATAGCGGTGTAGATATTTCCACGTTTATAGAGATGGCGGTGTAGATATTTCCATGTTCATACAGAGGACGGTGTAGATATTTCCATGTTTATAGGGATGGCGGTGTAGATATTTTCATGTTTACACAGATGGCGGTGTAGATATTTCCATGTTTACACAGATAGCGGTGTAGAAATTTCCATGTTTACACAGATAGCGGTGTGGATATTTCCATATTTATGCAGATAGCAGTGTAGATATTTCCATGTTTATACAGATAGCGGTGCGGATATTTCCATGTTTATTCAGATAGCGGTGCGGATATTTCCATGTTTATACAGATAGTTGGGCAGATATTTCCATGTTTATACAGATAGCGGTGTAGACATTTCTATGTTTACACAGATAGCGGTGTAGATATTTCCAAGTTCATACAGTTAGCGGTGTAGATATTTCCATGTTCATACAGATGGCGGTGTAGATATTTCAATGTTCGTACTGATGGCGGTCTAGATATTTCCATGTTCATAGAGATGGCGGTGTAGATATTTCCATGTTTATGCAGATAGCGGTATAGATATTTCCATGTTTATACAAATGGTGGTGTAGATATTTCCATGTTTATAGAGATGGCGGTCTAGATATTTCCATGTTTACAGAGATAGTGGTGTAGTTATTTCCGAGTTTATAGAGACAGCGTTGTAGATATTTCCATGTTTATACAGATAGCGGTGAGGATATTTCCATGTTTATACATATAGCGGTGTAGATATTTCCATGTTCGTACAGATAGCGGTGTAGATATTTCGATGTTCATTCAGATAGCGGTGTAGATGTTTCCATGTTCATACAGATAACGGTGAAGATATTTCCATGTTCATACAGATAGCGGTTTAGATATTTCCATGTTCATACAGTTAGCGGTGTAGATATTTCCATGTTCATACAGATGGTGGTGTAGATATTTACATGTTCATACATATGGCGGTATAGATATTTCCATGTTCGTACAGATGGCGGTGCAGATATTTCCATGTTCATAGAGATGGCGTTGTAGATATTTCCATGTTTATGCAGATAGCGGTATAGATATTTCCATGTTTATACAGATGGTGGTGTAGATATTTCCATGTTTATAGAGATGGAGTTCTAGATATTTCCATGTTTACAGAGATAGTGGTGTAGTTATTTCCAAGTTTATAGAGACAGCATTGTAGATATTTCCATGTTTATTCAGATAGCTGTGAAGATATTTCCATGTTTATACAGATAGTGGCGTAGACATTTCCATGTTTATACAGATAGCAATGTAGATATTTCCATGTTTATAGAGATAGTGGTGTAGATAATTTCAATTTTATACAGAGAGCAGTGTAGATATTTCCAAGTTCATACAGATAGCGTTGTAGATATTTCCACGTTTATAGGGATGGCGGTGTAGATATTTTCATGTTTACACAGATGGCGGTGTAGATATTTCCATGTTTACACAGATAGCGGTGTAGACATTTCCATGTTTACACAGATAGCGGTGTGGATATTTCCATGTTTATGCAGATAGCAGTGTAGTTATTTCCATGTTCATACAGATAACAGTGCGGATATTTCCATCTTTATACAGATAGTTGGGCAGATATTTCCATGTTTATACAGATAGCAGTGTAGATATTTCCATCTTAATACAGATGGCGGTGTAGATATGTCCATGTTCGTACAGATGGCGGTGTAGATATTTCCATGTTCATACTGATGGCGGTGCAGATATTTCGAAGTTTATAGAGATAGCGCTGTAGATTTTTCCATATTTATAGAGAAATCTGTGTAGATATTTCCATGTTTATTCAGATAGCTGTGTAGATATTTCCATGTTCATGCAGATAGCGCTGTAGGTATTTCGATGTTCATCCAGATGCCGGTGTACATATATCCATGTTCATACAGATGGCGGTGAAGATATTTCCATGTTCATACAAATGGCGGTGTAGTTACTTCCATGTTCATAGAGATGGCGGTGTAGATATTTCCAGGTTCATACAAATGGCGGTGTAGATATTTCCATGTTCATAGAGATGGCGGTGTAGATATTTCCATGTTTATACAGATAGCAGTGTAGTTATTTCCATGTTTATAGAGACACCAGTGTGGATATTTCCATTGTTATACAGATTGCTGTGTAGATATTTGCATGTTCATACAGATAGCGGTGTAGATATTTCCATGTTCATACAGATAGCGGTGTAGATATTTCCATGTTCATACAGATAGCGGTGTAGGTATTTCCATGTTCATACAGATAGCGGTGTAGATATTTCCATGTTCATACAGATAGCGGTGTAGATATTTTCATGTTCATACAGTTAGCGGTGTAGTTATTTCCATGTTCATACAGATGGTGGTGTAGATTTTTACATGTTCATACTGATGGCGGTGTAGATATTTCCATGTTCGTACGGATGGCAGTGTAGATATTTCCATGTTCATACAGGTGGCGGTGTAGATATTTCCATGTTTCTACAGATAGCAGTGTAGTTACTTCCATGTTTATAGAGATAGCAGTGTAGATATTTCCATTGATATACAGATAGCTGTGTAGATATTTGCATGTTCATACAGATAGCGGTGTAGATATTTCCATGTTCGTACAGATAGCGGTGTAGATATTTCCATGTTCGTACTGATAGCGGTGTAGATATTTCCATGTTCATACAGATAACGTTGTAGATATTTCCATGTTCATACAGATAGCGGTGTAGATATTTCCATGTTCATACAGTTAGCGGTGTTGATATTTCCATGTTCATACAGATGGCGGTGTAGATATTTCCATGTTCATACAGATGGTGGTGTAGATATTTCCATGTTTACACAGATAGCGGTGTGGATATTTCCATGTTTATGCAGATAGCAGTGTAGATATTTCAATGTTTATACAGATAGCGGTGCGGATATTTCCATGTTTATTCAGATAGCGGTGCGGATATTTCCATGTTTATACAGATAGCGGTGTAGATATTTCCATCTTAATACAGACGGCGGTGTAGATATGTCCATGTTCGTACAGATGGCCTTGTAGATATTTCCATGTTCATACTGATGGCGGTGCAGATATTTCGAAGTTTATAGAGATAGCGCTGTAGATATTTCCATATTTATAGAGAAATCTGTGTAGATATTTCCATGTTTATTCAGATAGCTGTGTAGATATTTCCATGTTCATGCAGATAGCGGTGTAGGTATTTCCATGTTCATCCAGATGCCGGTGTACATATATCCATGTTCATACAGATGGCGGTGAAGATATTTCCATGTTCATACAGATGGCGGTGTAGGTATTTCCATGTTCATACAAATGGCGGTGTAGCTATTTCCATGTTCATACAGATAGCGGTGTAGATATTTCCATGTTCATACAGTTAGGGGTGTAGATATTTCCATGTTCATACAGATAGCGGTGTAGATATTTCCATGTTCATACAGTTAGGGGTGTAGATATTTCCATGTTCATACAAATGGCGGTGTAGATATTTCCATGTTTATACAGATAGCAGTGTAGGTATTTCCATGTTCATAGAGATAGCAGTGTAGATATTTCCATTGATATACAGATAGCTGTGTAGATATTTGCATGTTCATACAGATAGCGGTGTAGATATTTCCATGTTCATACAGTTAGGGGTGTAGATATTTCCATGTTCATACAAATGGCGGTTTAGATATTTCCATGTTTATACAGATAGCAGTGTAGGTATTTCCATGTTCATAGAGATAGCAGTGTAGATATTTCCATTGATATACAGATAGCTGTGTAGATATTTGCATGTTCATACAGATAGCGGTGTAGATATTTCCATGTTCATACAGATGGCGGTGTAGATATTTCGAAGTTTACAGAGATAGCGATGTAGTTATTTCCATATTTATAGAGAAATCTGTGTAGATATTTCCATGTATATTCAGATAGCTGTGAAGATATTTCCATGTTCATGCAGATTACGGTGTAGATATTTCCATGTTCATCCTGATGCTGGTGTACATATATCCATGTTCATACTGATGGCAGTGAAGATATTTCCATGTTCATACAGATGGCGGTGTAGGTATTTCCATGTTTATACAAATGGCGGTGTTGATATTTCCATGTGCATAGAGATGGAGGTGTAGATATTTCCAGGTTCATACAAATGGCGGTGTAGATATTTCCATGTTCATAGAGATGGCGGTGTCGATATTTCCATGTTTATACAGATAGCCGTGTAGTTATTTCCATGTTTATAGAGATACCAGTGTGGATGTTTCCATTGATATACAGATAGCTGTGTAGATATTTCCATGTTCATACAGATAGCGGTGTAGATATTTCCATGTTCATACAGATAGCGGTGTAGATATTTCCATGTTCATACATATAGCGGTGTAGATATTTCCATGTTAATACAGATAGCGGTGTAGATATTTCCATGTTCATACAGATAGCGGTGTAGATATTTCCATGTTCATACAGTTAGCGGTGTAGATATTTCCATGTTCATACAGATGGCGGTGTAGATATTTACATGTTCATACAGATGGCGGTATAGATATTTCCATGTTCGTACAGATGGCGGTGTAGATATTTCCATGTTCATAGAGATGGCGTTGTAGATATTTCCATGTTTATGCAGATAGCGGTATAGATATTTCCATGTTTATACAGATGGTGGTGTAGATATTTCCATGTTTATAGAGATAGAGGTCTAGATATTTCCATGTTTACAGAGATAGTGGTGTAGTTATTTCCAAGTTTATAGAGACAGCGTTGTAGATATTTCCATGTTTATTCAGATAGCTGTGAAGATATTTCATTGTATATACAGATAGCGGTGTAGACATTTCCATGTTTATACAGATAGCAGTGTAGATATTTCCATGTTTATACAGATAGCGGTGTAGATATTTCTTTGTTCATACAGATAGCAGTGTAGATATTTCCAAGTTCATACAGATAGCGGTGTAGATATTTCCACGTTTATAGAGATGGCGGTGTAGATATTTCCATGTTCATACAGAGGACGGTGTAGATATTTCCATGTTTATAGGGATGGCGGTGTAGATATTTTCATGTTTACACAGATGGCGGTGTAGATATTTCCATGTTTACACAGATAGCGGTGTAGAAATTTCCATGTTTACACAGATAGCGGTGTGGATATTTCCATATTTATGCAGATAGCAGTGTAGATATTTCCATGTTTATACAGATAGCGGTGCGGATATTTCCATGTTTATTCAGATAGCGGTGCGGATATTTCCATGTTTATACAGATAGTTGGGCAGATATTTCCATGTTTATACAGATAGCGGTGTAGACATTTCTATGTTTACACAGATAGCGGTGTAGATATTTCCAAGTTCATACAGTTAGCGGTGTAGATATTTCCATGTTCATACAGATGGCGGTGTAGATATTTCAATGTTCGTACAGATGGAGGTCTAGATATTTCCATGTTCATAGAGATGGCGGTGTAGATATTTCCATGTTTATGCAGATAGCGGTATAGATATTTCCATGTTTATACAAATGGTGGTGTAGATATTTCCATGTTTATAGAGATGGCGGTCTAGATATTTCCATGTTTACAGAGATAGTGGTGTAGTTATTTCCGAGTTTATAGAGACAGCGTTGTAGATATTTCCATGTTTATACAGATAGCGGTGAGGATATTTCCATGTTTATACATATAGCGGTGTAGATATTTCCATGTTCGTACAGATAGCGGTGTAGATATTTCGATGTTCATTCAGATAGCGGTGTAGATGTTTCCATGTTCATACAGATAACGGTGAAGATATTTCCATGTTCATACAGATAGCGGTTTAGATATTTCCATGTTCATACAGTTAGCGGTGTAGATATTTCCATGTTCATACAGATGGTGGTGTAGATATTTACATGTTCATACATATGGCGGTATAGATATTTCCATGTTCGTACAGATGGCGGTGCAGATATTTCCATGTTCATAGAGATGGCGTTGTAGATATTTCCATGTTTATGCAGATAGCGGTATAGATATTTCCATGTTTATACAGATGGTGGTGTAGATATTTCCATGTTTATAGAGATGGAGGTCTAGATATTTCCATGTTTACAGAGATAGTGGTGTAGTTATTTCCAAGTTTATAGAGACAGCATTGTAGATATTTCCATGTTTATTCAGATAGCTGTGAAGATATTTCCATGTTTATACAGATAGTGGCGTAGACATTTCCATGTTTATACAGATAGCAATGTAGATATTTCCATGTTTATAGAGATAGTGGTGTAGATAATTTCAATTTTATACAGAGAGCAGTGTAGATATTTCCAAGTTCATACAGATAGCGTTGTAGATATTTCCACGTTTATAGGGATGGCGGTGTAGATATTTTCATGTTTACACAGATGGCGGTGTAGATATTTCCACGTTTATAGAGATGGCGGTGTAGATATTTCCATGTTCATACAGATGGCGGTGTAGATATTTCGATATTTATAGGGATGGCGGCGTAGATATTTTCATGTTTACACAGATGGCGGTGTAGATATTTTCATGTTTACACAGATAGCGGTGTAGACATTTCCATGTTCATACAGATAGCAGTGCGGATATTTCCATCTTTATACAGATACTTGGGCAGATATTTCCATGTTTATACAGATAGCGGTGTAGATATTTCCATCTTAATACAGATGGCGGTGTAGATATGTCCATGTTCGTACAGATGGCGGTGTAGATATTTCCATGTTCATACTGATGGCGGTGCAGATATTTCGAAGTTTATAGAGACCGCGCTGTAGATATTTCCATATTTATAGAGAAATCTGTGTAGATATTTCCATGTATATTCAGATAGCTGTGTAGATATTTCCATGTTCATGCAGATAGCGGTGTAGGTATTTCCATGTTCATCCAGATGCCGGTGTACATATATCCATGTTCATACAGATGGCGGTGAAGATATTTCCATGTTTATACTGATGGCGGTGTAGGTATTTCCGTGTTCATACAAATGGCGGTGTAGTTACTTCCATGTTCATAGAGATGGCGGTGTAGATATTTCCAGGTTCATACAAATGGCGGTGTAGATATTTCCATGTTCATATAGATAGCGGTGTAGATATTTCCATGTTTATACAGATAGCAGTGTAGGTATTTCCATGTTTATAGAGATATCAGTGTGGATATTTTCATTGTTATACAAATAGCTGTGTAGGTATTTGCATGTTCATACAGATAACGGTGTAGATATTTCCATGTTCATACAGATAGCGGTGTAGATATTTCCATGTTCATACAGTTAGCGGTGTAGATGTTTCCATGTTCATACAGATGGCGGTGTAGATATTTACATGTCCATACAGATGGCGGTATAGGTATTTCCATGTTCATACAGATGGCGGTGTAGATATTTCCATGTTCATAGAGATGACGATGTAGATATTTCCATCTTTATGCAGATAGCGGTATAGATATTTCCATGTTTATTCAGATGGTGGTGTAGATATTTCCATGTTTATAGAGATGGAGGTCTAGATATTTCCATGTTTACAGAGATAGTGGTGTAGTTATTTCCAAGTTTATAGAGACAGCGTTGTAGATATTTCCATGTTTATTCAGATACCTGTGAAGATATTTCATTGTTTATACAGATAGCGGTGTAGACATTTCCATGTTTATACATGTAGCAGTGTAGATATTTCCATATTTATACAGATAGAGGTGTAGATATTTCTTTGTTCATACAGATAGCAGTGTAGATATTTCCAAGTTCATACAGATAGCGGTGTAGATATTTCCACGTTTATAGAGACGGCGGTGTAGATATTTCCATGTTCATACAGATAGCGGTGTAGATATTTCCATGTTCATGCAGATAGCGGTGTAGATATTTCCATGTTCATACTGTTAGCGGTGTTGATATTTCCATGTTCATACAGTTAGCGGTGTAGATACTTTCATGTTCATACAGATGGCGGTGTAGATATTTACATGTTCATACAGATGGCGGTGTAGATATTTCCATGTTCGTACGGATGGCAGTGTAGATATTTCCATCTTCATACAGGTGGCGGTGTAGATATTTCCATGTTTATACAGATAGCAGTGTAGTTATTTCCATGTTTATAGAGATAGCAGTGTA
The DNA here is from genome assembly GCF_029281585.2 of Gorilla gorilla gorilla. Lineage (NCBI taxonomy): Eukaryota > Metazoa > Chordata > Mammalia > Primates > Hominidae > Gorilla > Gorilla gorilla. Next base: position 552,427 of record NC_073233.2, on the reverse strand, counting down.
GATATTTCCATTGATATACAGATAGCTGTGTAGATATTTGCATGTTCATACCAATGGCGGTGTAGACATTTCCATGTTCATACATTTAGCGGTGTAGATATTTCCATGTTCATACAGATGGCGGTGAGGATATTTACATGTTCATACAGATGGCGGTGTAGAAATTTCCATGTTCGTACGGATGGCAGTGTAGGTATTATCATGTTCATATATGTGGCGGTGTAGGTATTTCCATGTTTATACAGATAGCAGTGTAGTTATTTCCATGTTAATAGAGATAGCTGTGTAGATATTTCCATTGTTATACAGATAGCTGTGTAGATATTTGCATGTTCATACACATAGCGGTGTAGATATTTCCATGTTCGTACAGATAGCGGTGTAGTTATTTCCATGTTCATAAAGAAGGCGGTGTAGATATTTCTATGTTCATACAGATAACGGTGTAGATATTTCCATGTTCATACAGACAGCGGTGTAGATATTTCCATGTTCATACAGTTAGCGTTGTAGATATTTCCATGTTCATACAGATAGCGGTGTAGATATTTCCATGTTCATACAGTTAGCGGTGTAGATATTTCCATGTTCATACAGATGGCGGTGTAGATATTTACATGTTCATACAGAAGGCGGTATAGATATTTCCATGTTCGTACAGATGGCGGTGTAGATATTTCCATGTTCATAGAGATGGCGTTGTAGATATTTCCTTGTTTATGCAGATAGCGGTATAGATATTTCCATGTTTATACAGATGGTGGTGTAGATATTTCCATGTTTATTGAGATGGAGGTCTAGATATTTCCATGTTTACAGAGATAGTGGTGTAGTTATTTCCAAGTTTATAGAGACAGCGTTGTAGATATTTCCATGTTTATTCAGATACCTGTGAAGATATTTCATTGTTTATACAGATAGCGGTGTAGAGATTTCCATGTTTATACATATAGCAGTGTAGATATTTCCATATTTATACAGATAGAGGTGTAGATATTTCTTTGTTCATACAGATAGCAGTGTAGATATTTCCAAGTTCATACAGATAGCGGTGTAGATATTTCCACGTTTAAAGAGACGGCGGTGTAGATATTTCCATGTTCATACAGATAGCGGTGTAGATATTTCCATGTTCATGCAGATAGCGGTGTAGATATTTCCATGTTCATACTGTTAGCGGTGTTGATATTTCCATGTTCATACAGTTAGCGGTGTAGATACTTTCATGTTCATACAGATGGCGGTGTAGATATTTACATGTTCATACAGATGGCGGTGTAGATATTTCCATGTTCGTACGGATGGCAGTGTAGATATTTCCATCTTCATACAGGTGGCGGTGTAGATATTTCCATGTTTATACAGATAGCAGTGTAGTTATTTCCATGTTTATAGAGATAGCAGTGTAGATATTTCCATTGATATACAGATAGCTGTGTAGATATTTGCATGTTCATACCAATAGCGGTGTAGACATTTCCATGTTCATACATTTAGCGGTGTAGATATTTCCATGTTCATACAGATGGCGGTGAGGATATTTACATGTTCATACAGATGGCGGTGTAGAAATTTCCATGTTCGTACGGATGGCAGTGTAGGTATTATCATGTTCATATACGTGGCGGTGTAGGTATTTCCATGTTTATACAGATAGCAGTGTAGTTATTTCCATGTTAATAGAGATAGCTGCGTAGATATTTCCATTGTTATACAGATAGCTGTGTAGATATTTGCATGTTCATACACATAGCGGTGTAGATATTTCCATGTTCGTACAGATAGCGGTGTAGTTATTTCCATCTTCATAAAGAAGGCAGTGTAGATATTTCTATGTTCATACAGATAACGGTGTAGATATTTCCATGTTCATACAGACAGCGGTGTAGATATTTCCATGTTCATACAGTTAGCGTTGTAGATATTTCCATGTTCATACAGATAGCGGTGTAGATATTTCCATGTTCATACAGATGGCGGTGTAGATATTTACATGTTCATACAGATGGCGGTATAGATATTTCCATGTTCGTACAGATGGCGGTGTAGATATTTCCATGTTCATAGAGATGGCGTTGTAGATATTTCCTTGTTTATGCAGATAGCGGTATAGATATTTCCATGTTTATACAGATGGTGGTGTAGATATTTCCATGTTTATTGAGATGGAGGTCTAGATATTTCCATGTTTACAGAGATAGTGGTGTAGTTATTTCCAAGTTTATAGAGACAGCGTTGTAGATATTTCCATGTTTATTCAGATAGCTGTGAAGATATTTCATTGTTTATACAGATAGCGGTGTAGGCATTTCCATGTTTATACAGATAGCAGTGTAGATATTTCCATGTTTATACAGATAGCGGTGTAGATATTTCTTTGTTCATACAGATAGCAGTGTAGATATTTCCAAGTTCATACAGATAGCGGTGTAGATATTTCCACGTTTATAGAGATGGCGGTGTAGATATTTCCATGTTCATACAGAGGAGGGTGTAGATATTTCCATGTTTATAGGGATGGCGGTGTAGATATTTTCATGTTTACACAGATGGCGGTGTAGATATTTCCATGTTTACACAGATAGCGGTGTAGAAATTTCCATGTTTACACAGATGGCCGTGTGGATATTTCCATGTTTATGCAGATAGCAGTGTAGATATTTCCATGTTTATACAGATAGCGGTGCGGATATTTCCATGTTTATTCAGATAGCGGTGCGGATATTTCCATGTTTATACAGATAGTTGGGCAGATATTTCCATGTTTATACAGATAGCGGTGTAGACATTTCTATGTTTACACAGATAGCGGTGTAGATATTTCCACGTTCATACAGTTAGCGGTGTAGATATTTCCATGTTCATACATATGGCGGTGTAGATATTTACATGTTCATACAGATGGCGGTATAGATATTTCAATGTTCGTACAGATGGAGGTCTAGATATTTCCATGTTCATAGAGATGGCGGTGTAGATATTTCCATGTTTATGCAGATAGCGGTATAGATATTTCCATGTTCTTACAAATGGTGGTGTAGATATTTCCATGTTTATAGAGATGGCGGTCTAGATATTTCCATGTTTACAGAGATAGTGGTGTAGTTATTTCCAAGTTTATAGAGACAGCGTTGTAGATATTTCCATGTTCATACAGATAGCGGTGAGGATATTTCCATGTTTATACAAATAGCGGTGTAGATATTTCCATGTTCGTACAGATAGCGGTGTAGATATTTGCATGTTCATACAGATAGCGGTGTAGATATTTCCATGTTCATACAGTTAGCGGTGTAGATATTTCCATGTTCATACAGATGGCGGTGTAGATATTTACATGTTCATACAGATGGCGGTATAGATATTTCCATGTTCGTACAGATGGCGGTGTAGATATTTCCATGTTCATAGAGATACTGGTGTAGATAATTTCAATTTTATATAGAGAGCAGTGTAGATATTTCCAAGTTCATACAGATAGCGTTGTATATATTTCCACGTTTATAGAGATGGCGGTGTAGATATTTCCATGTTCATACAGATGGCGGTGTAGATATTTCCATGTTTATAGGGATGGCGGTGTAGATATTTTCATGTTTTCACAGATGGCGGTGTAGATATTTCCATGTTTACACAGATAGCGGTGTAGACATTTCCATGTTTACACAGATAGCGGTGTAGATATTTCCATGTTCATACAGTTAGGGGTGTAGATATTTCCATGTTCATACAAATGGCGGTGTAGATATTTCCATGTTTATACAGATAGCAGTGAAGGTATTTCCATGTTCATAGAGATAGCAGTGTAGATATTTCCATTGATATAGAGATAGCTGTGTAGATATTTGCATGTTCATACAGATAGCGGTGTAGATATTTCCATGTTCGTACAGATGGCGGTGTAGATATTTCCATGTTTATAGAGATGGCGGTGTAGATATTTTCATGTTAGTACAGATGGCGGTGTAGATATTTCCATGTTTATACAGATAGCGGTGTAGATATTTCTTTTTTCATACAGATAGCAGTGTAGATATTTCCAAGTTCATACAGTTAGCGGTGTAGATATTTCCATGTTCATACAGATGGCGGTGTAGATATTTACATGTTCATACAGATGGCGGTGTAGATATTTCCATGCTCGTACGGATGGCAGTATAGATATTTCCATGTTCATACAGGTGGCGGTGTATATATTTCCATGTTTATACAGATAGCAGTGTAGTTATTTCGACGTTTATAGAGATAGCAGTGTAGATATTTCCATTGATATACAGATAGCTGTGTAGATATTTCCATGTTCATACAGATAGCGGTGTAGATATTTCCATGTTCATACAGATAACGGTGTAGATATTTCCATGTTCATACAGATAGCGGTGTAGATATTTCCATGTTCATACAGTTAGGGGTGTAGATATTTCCATGTTCATACAGATAGCGGTGTAGATATTTCCATGTTCGTACGGATGGCAGTGTAGATATTTCCATGTTCATACAGGTGGCGGTGTAGATATTTCCATGTTTATACAGATAGCAGTGTAGGTATTTCCATGTTCATAGAGACAGCAGTGTAGATATTTCCATTGATATACAGATAGCTGTGCAGATATTTGCATGTTCATACAGATAGCGGTGTAGATATTTCCATGTTCGTACAGATGGCGGTGTAGATATTTCCATGTTTATAGAGATGGCGTTGTAGATATTTTCATGTTCGTACAGATGGCGGTGTAGATATTTCCATGTTTATACAGATAGCGGTGTAGATATTTCTTTGTTCATACAGATAGCAGTGTAGATATTTCCATGTTCATACAGTTAGCGGTGTAGAAATTTCCATGTTCATACAGATGGCGGTGTAGATATTTACATGTTCATTCAGATGGCGGTGTAGATATTTAAATGTTCGTACGGATGGCAGTGTAGATATTTCCATGTTCATACAGGTGGCGGTGTATATATTTCCATGTTTATACAGATAGCAGTGTAGATATTTCGATGTTTATAGAGATAGCAGTGTAGATATTTCCATTGATATACAGATAGCTGTGTAGATATTTCCATGTTCATACAGATAGCGGTGTAGATATTTCCATGTTCATACAGATAACGGTGTAGATATTTCCATGTTCATACAGATAGCGGTGTAGATATTTCCATGTTCATACAGTTAGGGGTGTAGATATTTCCATGTTCATACAGATAGCGGTGTAGATATTTCCATGTTCATACAGTTAGGGGTGTAGATATTTCCATGTTCATAAAAATGGCGGTGTAGATATTTCCATGTTTATACAGATAGCAGTGTAGGCATTTCCATGTTCATAGAGATAGCAGTGTAGATATTTCCATTGATATACAGATAGCTGTGTAGATATTTGCATGTTCATACAGATAGCGGTGTAGATATTTCCATGTTCATACAGTTAGGGGTGTAGATATTTCCATGTTCATACAGATAGCGGTGTAGATATTTCCATGTTCATACAGTTAGGGGTGTAGATATTTCCATGTTCATACAGATAGCGGTGTAGATATTTCCATGTTCATACAAATGGCGGTGTTGATATTTCCATGTGCATAGAGATGGCGGTGTCGATATTTCCATGTTTATACAGATAGCCGTGTAGTTATTTCCATGTTTATAGAGATACCAGTGTGGATGTTTCCATTGATATACAGATAGCTGTGTAGATATTTCCATGTTCATACAGATAGCGGTGTAGATATTTCCATGTTCATACAGATAGCGGTGTAGATATTTCCATGTTCATACATATAGCGGTGTAGATATTTCCATGTTAATACAGATAGCGGTGTAGATATTTCCATGTTCATACAGATAGCGGTGTAGATATTTCCATGTTCATACAGTTAGCGGTGTAGATATTTCCATGTTCATACAGATGGCGGTGTAGATATTTACATGTTCATACAGATGGCGGTATAGATATTTCCATGTTCGTACAGATGGCGGTGTAGATATTTCCATGTTCATAGAGATGGCGTTGTAGATATTTCCATGTTTATGCAGATAGCGGTATAGATATTTCCATGTTTATACAGATGGTGGTGTAGATATTTCCATGTTTATAGAGATAGAGGTCTAGATATTTCCATGTTTACAGAGATAGTGGTGTAGTTATTTCCAAGTTTATAGAGACAGCGTTGTAGATATTTCCATGTTTATTCAGATAGCTGTGAAGATATTTCATTGTATATACAGATAGCGGTGTAGACATTTCCATGTTTATACAGATAGCAGTGTAGATATTTCCATGTTCATACAGTTAGCGGTGTAGATATTTCCATGTTCATACAGATGGCGGTGTAGATATTTACATGTTCATACAGATGGCGGTGTAGATATTTCCATGTTCGTACGGATGGCAGTGTAGATATTTCCATGTTCATACAGGTGGCGGTGTAGATATTTCCATGTTTATACAGATAGCAGTGTAGTTATTTCCATGTTTATAGAGACAGCTGTGTAGATATTTCCATTGATATACAGACAGCTGTGTAGATATTGGCATGTTCATACAGATAGCGGTGTAGATATTTCCATGTTCATACAGATAGCGGTGTAGATATTTCCATGTTCATTGAGATGGCGGTGTAGATATTTCCATGTTTATGCAGATAGCGGTATAGATATTTCCATGTTTATACAGATGGTGGTGTAGATATTTCCATGTTTATAGAGATGGCGGTCTAGATATTTCCATGTTTACAGAGATAGTTTTGTAGTTATTTCCAAGTTTATAGAGACAGCGTTGTAGATATTTCCATGTTTATACAGATAGCGGTGAAGATATTTCCATGTTTATACAGATAGCGGTGTAGATATTTCCATGTTTATACAGATAGCAGTGTAGATATTTCCATGTTTATAGAGATAGTGGTGTAGATAATTTCAATTTTATACAGAGAGCAGTGCAGATGTTTCCAAGTTCATACAGATAGCGGTGTAGATATTTCCACGTTTATATAGATGGCGGTGTAGATATTTCCATGTTCATACAGATGGCGGTGTAGATATTTACATGTTCATACAGATGGCGGTGTAGATATTTCCATGTTCATACAGATGGCGGTATAGATATTTCCATGTTCATACAGATAGAGGTCTAGATATTTCCGTGTTCATACAGATAGCGGTTTAGATATTTCCATGTTCATACAGATAGCGGTGTAGATATTTCCATGTTCATACAGATGGCGGTGTAGATATTTACATGTTCATACAGATGGCGGTGAAGTTATTTCCATGTTCATACAGATGGCGGTGTAGATATTTCCATGTTCATACAAATGGCGGTGTAGTTTCTTCCATGTTCATAGAGATGGCGGTATAGATATTTCCAGGTTCATACAAATGGCGGTGTAGATATTTCCATGTTCATAGAGATGGCGGTGTAGATATTTCCATGTTTATACAGATAGCAGTGTAGTTATTTCCATGTTTATAGAGATACCAGTGTGGATATTTCCATTGTTATACAGATAGCTGTGTAGATATTTGCATGTTCATACAGATAGCTGTGTAGATATTTCCATGTTCATACAGATAGCGGTGTAGATATTTCCATGTTCATACAGATAGCGGTGTAGATATTTCCATGTTCATACAGATAACGGTGTAGATATTTCCATGTTCATACAGATAGTGGTGTAGATATTTCCATGTTCATACAGTTAGCGGTGTAGATATTTCCATGTTCATACAGATGGAGGTGTAGATATTTACATGTTCATACAGATGGCGGTATAGATATTATCATCTTTGTACAGATGGCGGTGTAGATATTTCCATGTTAATAGAGATGGCTTTGTAGATATTTCCATATTTATGCAGATAGCGGTATAGATATTTCCATGTTTATACAGATGGTGGTGTAGATATTTCCATGTTTATAGAGATGGCGGTCTAGATATTTCCATGTTTACAGAGATAGTGGTGTAGTTATTTCCAAGTTTATAGAGACAGCGTTGTAGATATTTCCATGTTTATACAGATAGCGGTGAAGATATTTCCATGTTTATACAGATAGCGGTGTAGATATTTCCATGTTTATACATATAGCTGTGTTGATATTTCCATGTTTATAGAGATAGTGGTGTAGATAATTTCAATTTTATACAGAGAGCAGTGTAGATATTTCCAAGTTCATACAGCTAGCGGTGTAGATATTTCCACGTTTATAGAGATGGCGGTGTAGATATTTCCATGTTCATACAGTGGACTGTGTAGATATTTCCATGTTTATAGGGATTTCGGTGTAGATATTTTCATGTTTACACAGATGGCGGTGTAGATATTTCCATGTTTACACAGATAGCGGTGTAGACATTTCCATGTTTACACAGATAGCGGTGTGGATATTTCCATCCTTATGGAGATAGCAGTGTAGATATTTCCATGTTTATACATATAGCGGTGCGGATATTTCTATGTTTATTCATATAGCGGTGCGGATATTTCCATGTTTATACAGATAGTTGGGCAGATATTTCCATGTTTATACAGATAGCGGTGTAGATATTTCCATCTTAATACAGATTGCTTTGTAGATATGTCCATGTTTGTACAGATGGCGGTGTAGATATTTCCATGTTCATACAGACAGCGGTGTAGATATTTCTATGTTCATACAGTTAGCGGTGTAGATATTTCCATGTTCATACAGATGGCGGTGTAGATATTTCGAAATTTATAGAGATAGCGCTGTAGTTTTTTCCATATTTATAGAGAAATCTGTGTAGATATTTGCATGTATATTCAGATAGCTGTGTAGATATTTCCATGTTCATGCAGATAGCGGTGTAGATATTTCCATGTTCATCCAGATGCCGGTGTACATATATCCATGTTCATACAGATGGCGGTGAAGATATTTCCATGTTCATACAGATGGTGGTGTAGATATTTCCATGTTCGTACAAATGGCGGTGTAGATATTTCCATGTTTATAGAGATGGCGGTGTAGATATTTCCATGTTCCTACAAATGGCGGTGTAGATATTTCCATGTTCATAGAGATGGCGGTGTAGATATTTCCATGTTTATGCAGATAGCGGTATAGATATTTCCATGTTTATACAGATTGTGGTGTAGATATTTCCATGTTTATAGAGATGGCGGTCTAGATATTTCCATGTTTACAGAAATAGTGGTGTAGTTATTTCCAAGTTTATAGAGACAGCGTTGTAGATATTTCCATGTTTATACAGATAGCGGTGAAGATATTTCCATGTTTATACAGACAGCGGTGTAGATATTTCCATGATTATACAGATAGCTGTGTAGATATTTCCATCTTTATAGAGATAGTGGTGTAGATAATTTCAATTTTATACAGAGAGCAGGGTAGATATTTCCAAGTTCATACAGATAGCGGTGTAGATATTTCCACGTTTATAGAGATGGCGGTGTAGATATTTCCATGTTCATACAGATAGCGGTGTAGATATTTCCATGTTTATACAGTTAGCGGTGTAGATATTTCCATGTTCATACAGATGGCGGTGTAGATATTTACATGTTCATATAGATGGCGGTATAGGTATTATCATCTTTGTACAGATGGCGGTGTAGGTATTTCCATGTTAATAGAGATGGCTTTGTAGATATTTCCATATTTATGCAGATAGCGGTATAGATATTTCCATGTTTATACAGATGGTGGTGTAGATATTTCCATGTTTATAGAGATGGCGGTCTAGATATTTCCATGTTTACAGAGATAGTGGTGTAGTTATTTCCAAGTTTATAGAGACAGCGTTGTAGATATTTCCATGTTTATACAGATAGCGGTGTAGATATTTCCTTGTTTATACATATATCAGTGTAGATATTTCCATCTTTATAGAGATAGTGGTGTAGATAATTTCAATTTTATACAGAGAGCAGTGTAGATATTTCCAAGTTCATACAGATAGCGGTGTAGATATTTCCACGTTTATAGAGATGGCGGTGTAGATATTTCCATGTTCATACAGATAGCAGTGTAGATATTTCCATGTTCATACAGTTAGCGGTGTAGATATTTCCATGTTCATACAGATGGCGGTGTAGATATTTCCATGTTCATACAGATGGCGGTGTAGATATTTACATGTTCATACAGATGGCGGTGTAGATATTTCCATGTTCGTACGGATGGCAGTGTAGATATTTCCATGTTCATACAGGTGGCGGTGTAGATATATCCGTGTTTATACAGATAGCAGTGTAGTTATTTCCATGTTTCTTGAGATAGCAGTGTAGATATTTCCATTGATATACTGATAGCTGTGTAGATATTTGCATGGTCATTCAGATAGCAGTGTAGATATTTCCATTTTCGTACAGAAAGCGGTGTAGATATTTCCATGTTCATACAGATAGCGGTGTAGATATTTCCATGTTCATACAGATAACGGTGTAGATATTTCCATGTTCATACAGATAGTGGTGTAGATATTTCCATGTTCATACAGTTAGCGGTGTAGATATTTCCATGTTCATACAGATGGCAGTGTAGATATTTACATGTTCATACAGATGGCGGTATAGATATTATCATCTTTGTACAGATGGCGATGTAGATATTTCCATGTTAATAGAGATGGCTTTGTAGATATTTGCATATTTATGCAGATAGCGGTATAGATATTTCCATGTTTATACAGATGGTGGTGTAGATATTTCCATGTTTATAGAGATGGCGGTCTAAATAGTTCCATGTTTACAGAGATAGTGGTGTAGTTATTTCCAAGTTTATAGAGACAGCGTTGTAGATATTTCCATGTTTATACAGATAGCGGTGAAGATATTTCCATGTTTATACAGATAGCGGTGTAGATATTTCCATGTTTATACATATAGCAGTGTAGATATTTCCATGTTTATAGAAATAGTGGTGTAGATAATTTCAATTTTATACAGAGAGCAGTGTAGATATTTCCAAGTTCATACAGATAGCGGTGTAGATATTTCCACGTTTATAGAGATGGCGGTGTAGATATTTCCATGTTTACACAGATAGCGGTGTAGACATTTCCATGTTTACACAGATAGCGGTGTGGATATTTCCATGTTTATGCAGATAGCAGTGAAGATATTTCCATGTTTATACATATAGCGGTGCGGATATTTCTATGTTTATTCAGATAGCGGTGCGGATATTTCCATGTTTATACAGATAGTTGTGCAGATATTTCCATGTTTATACAGATAGCGGTGTAGATATTTCCATCTTAATACAGATTGCTTTGTAGATATGTCCATGTTTGTACAGATGGCGGTGTAGATATTTCCATGTTCATACAGATGGCGGTGTAGATATTTCGAAGTTTATAGAGATAGCGCTGTAGTTTTTTCCATATTTATAGAGAAATCTGTGTAGATATTTGCATGTATATTCAGATAGCTGTGTAGATATTTCCATGTTCATGCAGATAGTGGTGTAGATATTTCCATGTTCATCCAGATGCCGGTGTACATATGTCCATGTTCATACAGATGGCGGTGAAGATGTTTCGATGTTCATACAGATGGTGGTGTAGATATTTCCATGTTCGTACAAATGGCGGTGAAGATATTTCCATGTTCATAGAGATGGAGGTGTAGATATTTCCATGTTCATACAAATGGCGGTGTAGATATTTCCATGTTCATAGAGATGGCGGTGTAGATATTGCCAAATTTATAGAGATAGCAGTGTAGATATTTCCATGTTTACAGAGATAGCAGTGTAGATATTTCCATTGATATACAGATAGCGGTGTAGATATTTGCATGTTCATAGAGATAGCGGTGTAGATATTTCCATGTTCATACAGATAGCGGTGTAGATATTTCCATGTTCATACAGATGGCGGTGTAGATATTTCCATGTATATAGAGATGGCGGTCTAGGTATTTCCATGTTTACAGAGATAGTGGTGTAGTTATTTCCAAGTTTATAGAGACAGTGTTGTAGATATTTCCATGTTTATACAGATAGCGGTGAAGATATTTCCATGTTTATACAGAGAGCGGTGTAGATATTTCCATGTTTATACAGATAGCAGTGTAGATATTTCCATGTTTATAGAGATAGTGGTGTAGATAATTTCAATTTTATACAGAGAGCAGTGTAGGTATTTCCAAGTTCATACAGATAGCGGTGTAGATATTTCCACGTTTATATAGATGGCGGTGTAGATATTTCCATGTTCATACAGATGGCGGTGTAGATATTTTCATGTTCATACTGATGGCGGTGTAGATATTTCCATGTTCATACAGATGGCGGTGTAGATATTTCCATGTTCATACAGATAGCGGTCTAGATAATTCCGTGTTCATACAGATATCGGTTTAGATATTTCCATGTTCATACAGATAGCGGTGTAGATATTTACATGTTCATACAGATGGCGGTGTAGCTATTTCCATGTTCATACAGAAGGCGGCGAAGATATTTCCATGTTCGTACAGATAGCGGTGTAGATATTTCCATGTTCACACTGATAGCGGTGTAGATATTTCCATGTTCATACAGATAACGGTGTAGATATTTCCATGTTCATACAGATAGCGGTGTAGATATTTCCATGTTCATACAGTTAGCGGTGTTGATATTTCCATTTTCATACACATGGCGATGTAGATATTTACATGTTCATACAGATGGCGGTATAGATATTTCCATGTTCGAACAGATGGCGGTGAAGATATTTCCATGTTCGAACAGATGGCGGTGTAGATATTTCCATGTTCATAGAGATGGCGGTGTAGATATTTCCATGTTTATGCAGATAGCGGTATAGATATTTCCATGTTTATACAGATGGTGGTGTAGATATTTCCATGTTTATAGAGATGGCGGTCTAGATATTTCCATGTTTACAGAGATAGTGGTGTAGTTATTTCCAAGTTTATGGAGACAGCGTTGTAGATATTTCCATGTTTATACAGATAGCGGTGAAGATATTTCCATGTTTATACAGATAGCGGTGTAGATATTTCCATGTTTATACAGATAGCTGTGTAGATATTTCCATCTTTATAGAGATAGTTGTGTAGATAATTTCAACTTTATACAGAGAGCAGGGTAGATATTTCCAAGTTCATACAGATAGTGGTGTAGATATTTCCACGTTTATAGAGATGGCGGTGTAGATATTTCCATGTTCATACAGATAGTGGTGTAGATATTTCCATGTTCATACAGTTAGCGGTGTAGATATTTCCATGTTCATACAGATGGCGGTGTAGATATTTCCATGTTCATACAGATGGCGGTGTAGATATTTACATGTTCATACAGATGGCGGTGTAGATATTTCCATGTTCGTACGGATGGCAGTGTAGATATTTCCATGTTCATACAGGTGGCGGTGTAGATATTTCCGTATTTATACAGATAGCAGTGTAGTTATTTCCATGTTTATAGAGATAGCAGTGTATATATTTCCATTGATATACAGATAGCTGTGTAGATATTTGCATGGTCATTCAGATAGCGTTGTAGATATTTCCATTTTCGTACAGATAGCGGTGTAGATATTTCCATGTTCATACAGATAGCGGTGTAGATATTTCCATGTTCATACAGATAACGGTGTAGATATTTCCATGTTCATACAGATAGTGGTGTAGATATTTCCATGTTCATACAGTTAGCGGTGTGGATATTTCCATGTTCATACAGATGGCGGTGTAGATATTTACATGTTCATACAGATGGCGGTATAGGTATTATCATCTTTGTACAGATGGCGGTGTAGATATTTCCATGTTAATAGAGATGGCTTTGTAGATATTTCCATATTTATGCAGATAGCGGTATAGATATTTCCATGTTTATACAGATGGTGGTGTAGATATTTCCATGTTTATAGAGATGGCGGTCTAGATATTTCCATGTTTACAGAGATAGTGGTGTAGTTATTTCCAAGTTTATAGAGACAGTGTTGTAGATATTTCCATGTTTATACAGATAGCGGTGAAGATATTTCCATGTTTATACAGATAGCGGTGTAGATATTTCCTTGTTTATACATATAGCAGTGTAGATATTTCCATCTTTATAGAGATAGTGGTGTAGATAATTTCAATTTTATACAGAGAGCAGTGTAGATATTTCCAAGTTCATACAGATAGCGGTGTAGATATTTCCACGTTTATAGAGATGGCGGTGTAGATATTCCCATGTTCATACAGTGGACGGTGTAGATATTTCCATGTTTATAGGGATTTCGGTGTAGATATTTTCATGTTTACACAGATGGCGGTGTAGATATTTCCATGTTTACACAGATAGCGGTGTAGACATTTCCGTGTTTACACAGATAGCAGTGTGGATATTTCCATGTTTATGCAGATAGCAGTGTAGATATTTCCATGTTTATACATATAGCGGTGCGGATATTTCTATGTTTATTCAGATAGCGGTGCGGATATTTCCATGTTTATGCAGATAGTTGGGCAGATATTTCCATGTTTATACAGATAGCGGTGTAGATATTTCCATCTTAATACAGATTGCTTTGTAGATATGTCCATGTTTGTACAGATGGCGGTGTAGATATTTCCATGTTCATACAGATGGCGGTGTAGATATTTTGAAATTTATAGAGATAGCGCTGTAGTTTTTTCCATATTTATAGAGAAATCTGTGTAGATATTTGCATGTATATTCAGATAGCTGTGTAGATATTTCCATGTTCATGCAGATAGCGGTGTAGATATTTCCATGTTCATCCAGATGCCAGTGTACATATATCCATGTTCATACAGATGGCGGTGAAGATATTTCCATGTTCATACAGATGGTGGTGTAGATATTTCCATGTTCGTACAAATGGCGGTGTAGATATTTCCATGTTCATAGAGATGGCGGTGTAGATATTTCCATGTTCATACAAATGGCGGGGTAGATATTTCCATGTTCATAGAGATGGCGGTGTAGATATTGCCAAATTTATAGAGATAGCAGTGTAGTTACTTCCATGTTTACAGAGATAGCAGTGTAGATATTTCCATTGATATACCGATAGCTTTGTAGATATTTGCATGTTCATAGAGATAGCGGTGTAGATATTTCCATGTTCATACAGATAGCGGTGTAGATATTTCCATGTTCATACAGATAGCGGTGTAGATATTTCCATGTTCATACAGATAGCGGTGTAGATATTTCCATCTTAATACAGATTGCTTTGTAGATATGTCCATGTTTGTACAGATGGCGGTGTAGATATTTCCTTGTTCATACAGATGTCGGTGTAGATATTTCGAAGTTTATAGAGATAGCGCTGTAGTTTTTTCCATATTTATAGAGAAATCTGTGTAGATATTTGCATGTATATTCAGATAGCTGTGTAGATATTTCCATGTTCATGCAGATAGCGGTGTAGATATTTCCATGTTCATCCAGATGCCGGTGTACATATATCCATGTTCATACAGATCGCAGTGAAGATATTTCCATGTTCATACAGATGGTGGTGTAGATATTTCCATGTTCGTACAAATGGCGGTGTAGATATTTCCATGTTCATAGAGATGGCGGTGTAGATATTTCCATGTTCATACAAATGGCGGGGTAGATATTTCCATGTTCATAGAGATGGCGGTGTAGATATTGCCAAATTTATAGAGATAGCAGTGTAGTTATTTCCATGTTTACAGAGATAGCAGTGTAGATATTTCCATTGATATACAGATAGCTGTGTAGATATTTGCATGTTCATAGAGATAGCGGTGTAGATATTTCCATGTTCATACAGATAGCGGTGTAGATATTTCCATGTTCATACAGATAGCGGTGTAGATATTTCCATGTTCATACAGATAGCGGTGTAGATATTTCCATGTTCATACAGACAGCGGTGTAGACATTTCCATGTTCATAGAGTTAGCGGTGTTGATATTTCCATGTTCATACAGATGGCGGTGTAGATATTTACATGTTCATACAGATTGCGGTGTAGATATTTACATGTTCGTACAGATGGCTGTGTAGATATTTCCATGTTCATAGAGATGGCGGTGTAGATATTTCCATGTTTATGCAGATAGCGGTATAGATA
The DNA here is from genome assembly GCF_029281585.2 of Gorilla gorilla gorilla. Taxonomy (NCBI): domain Eukaryota; kingdom Metazoa; phylum Chordata; class Mammalia; order Primates; family Hominidae; genus Gorilla; species Gorilla gorilla. The sequence goes on along the minus strand of NC_073233.2, from coordinate 536,359 downwards.
TTTCCATGTTTATACAGATGGTGGTGTAGATATTTCCATGTATATAGAGATGGCGGTCTAGATATTTCCATGTTTACAGAGATAGTGGTGTAGTTATTTCCAAGTTTATAGAGACAGCGTTGTAGATATTTCCATGTTCATACAGTCAGCGGTGTAGTTATTTCTATGTTCATACAGATGGCATTGTAGATATTTACATATTAATACAGATGGCGGTGTAGATATTTCCATGTTCGTACGGGTGGCAGTGTAGATATTTCCATGTTCATACAGGTGGTGGTGTAGATATTTCCATTTTTATACAGATAACAGTGTAGTTATTTCCATGTTTATAGAGATAGCAGTGCAGATATTTCCATTGACAAACAGATAGCTGTGTAGATATTTGCATGTTCATACAGATAGCGGTATAGATATTTCCATGTTCATACAGACAGCGGGGTAGATATTTCCATGTTCATACAGATGGCGGTGTAGATATTTACATGTTCATACAGATTGCGGTGTAGATATTTCCATGTTCGTACAGATGGCTGTGTAGGTATTTCCATGTTCCTAGAGATGGCGGTGTAGATATTTCCATGTTCCTTCAGATGGCGGTTTAGATATTTCCATGTTTATAGAGATGGCGGTATAGATATTTCCATGTTTATACAGATGGCGGTGTAGATATTTCCATTTTTATAGAGATGGCGGTGTAGATATTTCCATGTTTGTACAGGTAGCGGTGCAGATATGTGAATTCATTAAACCTCTTCTTCTTTATAAATTACCCAGTCTTGGGTATGTCTTTATCAGCAGCATGAAAATTGACCTATACACTCACTATCCATGAATGATTCTCTGTTAGCCCATTTGCATTGTTATTAACAAATACCTGAGGCTGGGTGGTTTATAAAGAAATGAGGTTTATTTGGCTCCTTGTTCTGAAGGCTGTACGTGTAGCATAGTACTGGCACCTGCTTCCAGGGAGGGCCTCAGGAACCTTCCAAGCATGGTGGAAGGTGAAGGGAAACCAGCATATCACATGACGAGAGAGGAAACAAGAGAGACAGGGAGGAGGTGTCAGTCTCTTTTAAACAACCAGATATTGCATGAACTCACAGGGTAAGAACTCATTCATTACCAAGAGGACAGCACCAAGCCATTCAGGAGGCATCTGTCTCCAACATTGGGGATCACATTTTAACGTGAGATTTGAAGGGGACAAACATCCAAACTATGTCAGATACCAAAGCTGACAATACTTAGGATCTTTAGCTGTTCCAGGTCCTGGGAAAAGGGAGAGAGTTAGCTTCCCTCGTTTATGCTGTGCTACTGCAAATTATATTAGTAATTATTGTTCTCTAAAGGTTCTTAAAAGCAAATAAACAAATGCAAGGCAAAACATATGATATGCAAGGCAAAACATATGAAATGCAAGGCAAATGCATTAAAAACTTTTGAGTGTTAATGTATAGATTTTATTTTATCTTTTTAATTTCTTTTGCTTAACCAAATAGATTATGTAGTTTTGATTAACTGGCCATGAAATAGCTCTGCCTACATAGAATTTCCCATGAATAATTATTTGTGGAGACTTTTGTGTGTGACCCAAATCCTCCCTCAAATCTGAAGTTTGCCCAGCTATTGGGAGTGTTGGCAAATCATGCCTCTCAGCTGATTCTCTCTAGAATTTATTCTCAGGAGATCTAATTAATAACTTGTCAAGCTGATGTCCATCCTTGGGGACAACTCGTATCTGAAGAATGGCCAGTGAAAGGTATTAAAACTCCATACTGCTGCCTCAATTTAGGGCAACTCTGAAGGGTCACCCCAGCTTCTCAGCTCCCCCTTGAGATTAGCTGAGGTATTTGTTGTGACTGCCTCACATCTCAACACCCTTTATCCAATTCAGCTTTTTCACCACAGTTGTTGGTTCCTAGGATTTTACCCAGTTAAATGTTCTCTACACAAATCTCTATCTCAAATCTGCTTTACAGGGAATGTGGCCTCAGACAGGTTTTCATTAGGTTCTGGACATAACTCTCATTAGTCATTGATATGATTCGGCTGTGTCTCTGGCCGAATCTCACCTTGATTGTAATTATCCCCGCATGTCAAGGATGGAGTCAGGTGGAGATAATTGAATCATAGGGGCGGGTTCCCCCTACTGTTCTCCTGGTAGCGAATAAGTCTCACGAGATCTGATGGTTTTCAAATGGGAGTTTCCCTACACAAGCTTTCTTCTCTGCTACCATTTAAGATGTGCCTTTGCTTCTTTTTTGCCTTCTGCCGTGACTGTGAGGCCTCCCCAGCCATGTGGAATTGTGAGTTCATTAAACCTCTTTCCTTTATAAATTACCCGGTCTTGGGTAGGACTTTATTAGCAGCATGAGAACAAACTAGTACAGTCTGTTCTATAAGCCCAAGTCGGATCACAGAGTCCCGCTTTCTGTTTTTTTTTTCTAGCCCATATTTCTACTAAAACTTGACTCATAAAGACTCAAAACAAAATAATTAAGCATGGCTAATATTTATTTAATATTTTATACGTGTCAGGTACTGTATTTTGTAACTTATCTTTTAATAATCTTTCCAAATCTCTAAAAGGAGAATTCTGCTTTTTTATAGAGAAAATAAGGATGGCTCTGAAAATGTTAGTATTAGGGGAAGCAGGGTGAGGGACATAGGGGGCACTTTTTGTTATTTGTGCATTTTACCATCAGTCTAAAATCAGGTCAAAATAAAAAAAAATGAGAAGTAGAAGCAGGTTGTTAAGATTTTCAGTGTGACTCTAGAATTTTTTTGTTTGTTGTTTGTTTTGGAGTGTAGTGGTAAGATCTCTGCTCACTGCAACCTCCACTTCCCAGGCTCAAGCAATTCTCCTGCCTCAGTCTCCCAAGTAGCTGGGATTATAGGTGCCTGCCACCACACCCAGCTAATTTTTGTATTTTTTTTTTAGTAGAGATGGGGTTTCAGCATGTTGGCCAGGCCAGTCTCCAACTCCTGACTTCAAGTCATCCGCCCGCCTCAGCCTCCCGAAGTGCTGGGATTATAGGCATGAGCCACCACTCCTGGCCCAAAGTTCATATTTTAACTACTAACCTAAATTATTTTAAAAACAAAAGTCTCCTTGGACTCAAACCAGTTCAGAGTGACATGATCATGTGCCTGTTTTGTGCAGGGTGAAGTGAGATTATTATCTAGGAATTAGCTGAAATGTCTTGTTGTGGGCATAATTATTTCATATAAATTCTAAGCTTCATATTAGCACTTAGATTATAATTATCTAAAGAATAGAGAACAATTTCATATAATTTTCAGTGTATCAGGTGAATCAACAGTATACATACAAGCATGCAGATGAATTTCAGTGAATATAGTGGTGACAATGCTCAACAGAATAAGTGTCCCCCACCCCAACCCTGCATCTTGCTCTTTCACTGTCCTAAAGATAGAACAAAATGGTTCAGGCATCCAGCTTGTCCCCTCCACACTTCACACTTTTACTTAATAGCAGCTTATCTTTAACACTTTGTCATCTTTAAGATGTTGCTAATTCTTTCTGGTAGATCCCAGGACTGAGGATGAGGAAGAATGATTTTATTTAAATAAGGTTGCTTAATTAAAAAACAATTTTTTTAGTTTTAAAATATTTTCATTATTTTATAAAATGTTTGTGGGTACAAAGGAGGTTTATATATTTGTGGGGTACATGAGATGTTTTAATACAGGCATGCAGTGTGAAATAATCACATCATGAGGAATGGGCTTTCCATCCCCTCAAGCATTTATCCTCTGAGTTAAAAACTATTCAATTGGCTGGGCGCGGTGGCTCACGCCTGTAGTCCCAGCTCTTTGGGAGGCCGAGGTGGGCGGATCGCCTGAGGTCAGGAGTTTGAGACCAGCCTGGCCAACATGATGAAACCCCATCTCTACTAAAAATACAAAAATTAGCCAGGTGTGGTGGCGAGTGCCTGTCATCCCAGCTACTCGGGAGGCTGAGACAGGAGAATCATTTGAACCTGGGAGGTGGAGGTTACAGTGAGCCGAGATCATGCCATTGTACTCCAGCCTGAGTGACAAGAGTGAAACTCCATGTCAAAAACAAACAAAAATCAATTACATTCTTTAAGTTATTAAAATTAAACATTGTAAATGATTTTTTTTCCCAAAGCTTTTTCAAAGAAAAAAAAAAGTAGAAACAAAGACACTTTCTACTGATTTCCAGCATGGTGACTCTGTATTTCTAGCATGTGTTAAGGTGAAAAATTGATTTTATGTTTAATACAAAACATAGCATAATGTAATGAAAAGCAAGATTGTAATGATAAAGGAAAATAACACTAGTGCTAATTTTTTTAAATTTGAAGCATTGGATTAAAATGAATTAGGTTATATTCCAACATGTTTATATTGAATTTCTTTTTTCTCCAATTGGTTTCTTTTTATTAATGGGGGAGTGTTGCATTTGTATAAGGTTTCCCTATTATATTCAATTGTTTTGAGATGCTTTTAATATGAAGTTTTTATGTTTTCTTTTTGATGTATACATGTTATGCTTTTATGCTGAATTTGATAATTGGTGCTGTATGTGCAAAGCAAATGTAATTTCCCAGCTTTTATTTTTTAAAGCCCTGGGAAGCAACATAATAAAGTAGAAATAGTATCAAGACAAGAGTTAGAATACCTGGATTCTAAAATTTAAATTAAATTAGGATCTAGTGACATTATAGGTGTTCCTTGATCTTCTGATGACCTGATTCCTCAAAAGAAAAATAAAATAATCTATAAATTGTTTCTAATTCTAAAACTCTATCAATCCTATTTTTAAAATTGTAATTAGTTGAACTCTGTAAGGTCACAAAAATCCCTATTAAGAAACTAAAATAAAATTTTATCATATCTTAAAAATACTCTGATCTTTTTTTATATGCTGACATGAATTCTAATTATTTTTGAGCCCCTAAAAAATATTTAAGATCACAGTTTATGTTTTATTATTGACTTTCAGATAATTAACATTTTACTGATAGATATGAGCAAATCTACTCTAACAGAGATAGTCATTAGTTTATTTCTCTCTTTTCAGTATCAATAAAAAGTATCGATTTACCAATAACAATGAATTAATTGCCTGAAATAAATGAAACGTAAGCAGCAAAAGTGAACCTTTTAGTATAACTCTTCTTGTAAACATTGACTTAGTTCAAAGGGAGCTTATCTTTAAAAAAAAGCGCTAATTCATGTCTATTGGTATAGATATAATCTTTTGTTCCTTGAAAATAGATCCTACTATACTCCAGACACTATGCCACTTGGTGCAGATATTAACACAAATAGCAGGTGATCATTGTCCTCATGGAGTTTATTTTAAAGAGAACAAAGTGAGACAAAGGCACACAAGCAAAGAACTACAATACAAAGGGGATGGCATCTGACTCAGCATGGAGGTGTCACGGAAGGTGTTGTTTTGCTTAGGTTTTGAAGTGTGGGTAGGAGATGGCCCATGTTGAGAGTGGGAACTGGGAATTAAAAAGATGAGGAGGTCTCTGCAAATCTACATGGATGGGAAGTAGCATGCTGATGTGGGAAACAACTAAAAAGTTCCAGAATGCATGGTTTATAAAGCGTGAGTCAGAGAGGGCTAGACCAGTAGCCAGATCAAGGATATCTCACATGTTATAGTCATGAATTAGTGCATTGACCTGCAGGCCATGGGAGTCACTGAAGGTTTCAGTCAGGTAAGTGAGCTGATCAGAACAGTCCTTTAGATAGGCCGCTCTTTTGGCTGTAAGGGGGACACGTTTGAAGTAGGGCTATAGCTAAAAATATACAGACACTTCCTCTTTTCTACAGCCCTGCTGGCATCTGTTGTATTTTGACTTTTTAATAATAGCCATTCCAACCGGTATGAAATGGTATCTCATTGTGTTTTGATTTGCAATTTTCTGATGATTAGTGATTCTAACCTTTTTTTTTGTATTTGTTGGCCATTTGTATGTGCTCTTTTGAGATGAGTTTGTTCATGTCCTTTGCCCATTTTTTAATTGGGTTATTTTTTTTCTAATTGATTTAAGTTCCCTGTAGATTCTGGATACTAAAAAACAAACAAAAACCAGAAGTAAATAAATTCTCAGGACACACACACCCACACCCACACCCACAGAGAGAGAGAGAGAGAGAGAGCGCCTAGGTAAGAGGCCACCAACCACCAGGGTCTAAACTGGGAACACTTTCTAGTACAGAATGAATGGAAAGGATTCATGAAATATCTAGAAAGTAACGTTAATGTGATTTACATGTATGGAGTGAATGAGGAGAAACAGGGATCATTCAGGATTCTGGTAGGGATAACAGGGGGAGCCATTAGTTGAAATTTTGAAGTGGGAGAAGGAGAGGCAGTTTTAGGGAGAAAGATGAGTTGTTTTTTAGGTATTTCAAACCCTTGAAGCTTCTATGGGACATCGAAGTGGAAATAACAGTCTGTGGGTTGGGACAATAAAGAAAGAAATTGGTTGAAGACTAGGGGAAGAGTATAGAGCAAAGAAATATTTAAGATAATAAACATAGAGAGATAGCTGAAAATGTGGGACTGGATTACAAAGGAAGAGTGATTTAGTTATGAAGCCCAAGGGCTGACAGGAATGGGTGACTACTCGAGGAGTTCATATGCATCTGTTATTGTATGAATAAAAAAAATTATCTGTTCCTTCCTAAAGATATCTTCAACCTGTTTTTGGATACATATGGGCACTGCTTTTCATTCTCTTAGCCCCATTTCTTATTTTAGCCTCTGCTGTAGCAATCAGTTCTGCACAGGCTTTGACCCAGGCTTTGACTAGTTGGTGCAGGTGTGATATGACACTTACCTGGAATGGCCCACAGTTTGTGGCTGCTCTCACTTAAGCAGGTGGGATGCTCATGTAGGTGTAACCTAGAAGCTTGGTAGAGTTTATGCCCATGGGGCAACCTGTGACCACTCAAAAATAAAGCCCTTTCCTCCTCCCAGATTGAGGAGTCTTGCATTATGTAATAAAACTCCTTAGAAGGCCTATTAGGTTCCAATACAGCATTAGGCAACTTGATAAGGTATCCCATCATCAGCCTTCCTTTCTTCCCTCATTCCTCTGCCTCTCACTCTTTCTTCCTAAGTTAACTTCTTAGATAAAATGCCAACTTTCTATATTTTGTTTCACATCAGGGAAAATAATTGTATATCCCATTTCAAAAGCACATAAAAAGGTTACTGTATAGAAAATGTGTCTTTAATAGATTAAGGTGTAATTTTCCAAATACTTTAAAATTTTATTTCAGATACGTTTTTCATTTTTATAAGCTTCATCTAAAAGCAGAGTTCACCTAAGAATATACCTAAGAGCATATTACATAAAATATATTTTATATTTCAGTAGTTTAGCTAGGATTCTTTCAAAATTGAGAGGATCTACAAATATTTCTAACACATTAGTTTTCAGTCTTAAAGCTGAGTCAAGAACAAAGCTCCTAAACTTTGCATTGGTGATTGAGAACATTTTAAAATTGTTATTTAATTCATTAATTTATTTTTAAAAAATTTTCACATTGTTATCATATAGATTTATAGGATACAATTTGATGTTTCAATGAATATGTATGTTGTCTAATGATCCAATAAGGATACTTAGTGTATTAATTACCTCATGCATTTATCATTTCTTTTTCATAAGAAATTTCAAAATCCTTTCTTCTAGATACTTTGTAATATACAATACTTTACTTTTAACTATAGTCACCCTGCTTTGCAAAGAACACTTCAACTTATTCTTCCTATATAATTGTGATTTCATAACTGTTAACCAATCTATCTCCATTTTGCCCTCCCCACTTCTTCCTCGCTGTTTGGTAACCACTATTCTACTCTACTTCTCTATTAACATTTTTTTTTAAGATTCCACATATGAGAGAGATCATGCGGTATTTGCTTTCTGTGTCTGGCTTATTTCACCTAACATTGTATCCTACAGGGTCATCCATGTTGTTGCAACTGGCAGAATTTCATTCTTTTTTTATTGCTGAATAGTATTTCATTGTGTGTGTGTCCATATATATATATTATATATAATAATATGTATAATTATAATTACACATAAAATTATATATAATTATAATTAATTTTATGTATAATTATAATTACACATAAAATTATATATAATTAAATTATAATTATATATAATTATATATATAATAATAATATATATTATATGTAATATATAATATACATAACGTATATTATATATAATATACATAACGTATATTATATATATTGTACATGATATATATTATATATATTGTACATGATATATATTATACATAATATACATGATATATATTATATATAATATACATGATATATATTATGTATAATATACATAATATATATCATGTATAATATACATAATATATATTAGATATATATTATTCACTTCTTTGTTTTTAGACACATAGGTTGATTCCATATCTGATTATTAGAAATAGTGCTACAGTAAACATAAGAGTGCAGATATTTTTCAAACACAATGATTTCATTTCCTATGGATATATACCCAGTAGTGGGATTGCTGGGTTATGTGATCGAATAATCGTTTTTTTGTTTTTTTTTTATTTTTTAGCGAACTTCCATAAAGTTTTGCTTAATGGTTGTACTAGTTTACAACTCCATCAACAGTGTGTAAGTGTTCCCTTTTCTCCACTTCCTTGCCAACTCTTGTTATCTTTTCCCTTTTTGGTAATAGCCATTCTAATGGGTGAACTGGTATCTCATTGTGGTTTTGATTTGCATTTCCCTGATGGTTAGTGATGTTGAACATGATTTTATTATATATTCGTCTTGACCATTTCTATATTTTCTCTTGTGGCATGTCTTTTAGTTTATTTTGTCCTTTTTTTTTTTTTTTGAGAAGGAGTCTTGCTCTGTTGCCCAAGCTGGAGTACAGTGGTGCAATCGGGGCTCACGGCAACCTCCATCTCCCTCTTTCAAGCAATTCCACTGCCTCAGCCTGCTGAGTAGCCGGGGTTACAGGCACACGCCATCATGTTTGGCTAAATTTTTGTATTTTTAGTAGAGAAATGATTTCACCATATTGGTCAGGCTGGTCTCAAACTCCTGACCTCAGGCAATCCACCTGCCTCAGCCTCCCAGTTTTGCCCATTTTTAAATAAGTTTCTTATGTTTTTGCTGTTGAGTTGTTTAAGTTTCTTATATAATCTGGGCATTAACTCCTTAGCAGATGTATAGTTTGCAAATATTGTATCCCATTCTGTAAGTTGTTTTTTCACTCTGTTAAGTTTCCTTTGCTGTGCAAAAGCATTTTAGTTTGATGAAACCCCATTTATCTATTTTTGCTTTTGTTGCCTGTGCTTTTGACGTCTCATTTAAAAAATCCTTGTACAACCCAAAGTTATAGAGAATTTCCCACATGTTATCTTCTAGTAGTTTTTCATAGTTTTCAATCTTACCTTTAGGTCTTTAATCGCATTTGAGTTGATTTTGTATAAGGTAAAAGATAGGGGTCTGATTTCATTATCCCACATATAGATATCCAATCTTCTCAGTACCATTTAATGAAGACACTGTCTTTACCCTTGTGTGTGCTCTTGACTCCTTTTTTGAAAATCAGTTGACTTTAGGTATGAGAATTTATTTCTGAGCTGTATATTCTCTTCCATTGGTCTATGTGTTTGCTTTATGGCAGTGCCATGCTGTTTTGCTTACTATGGCTTTGTAGTATATTTTGAAGTCAGGTAGTGTGGTGCCTCCAGCTTTGTTATTTTTGCACAAGATTGCTTTGGTTATTTGGGGTCTTTTCTGGTTTCATACAAATTTTAGGGTATTTTTTTCTATTTCTGTGAAGAATTTCATTGTTATTTTGATAGTGATTGCATTGAATCTGTAGGACATTTTGTTAGTATGGTCATTTCAATAGTATCAATTCTTCCATTCCATGAGTATATAGTGTCCATTTTTTGTGTATCGTAAATTTTTCCATCAGTGTGTTATAGTTTTCATTGAAGAGATCTTTCATGACCTTGATTAAATTTATCTGCAGATTTCTTGGTAGCTATTGTAAATGGAATTCCTTTCTTGATGACTTTTTCAGATAGTTCACTATTAGTGTATAGAAACACCACTGAATTTTCTGTGTTGATTTTGTATGCTACAACTTTACTGAATTTATTTATGATTTCTAGTAGTTTTTGGTCAAGTCTTTAGGGTTCTCACTCTATATAAGTATATATAGAAAGAACCCTAAAGAGAGAGAGATCATATATATCTATATGATCATATATATAGATGTATACATATGTATGTGAGATCACATTTTCTACAAACAGAAACAATCTGACTTCCTTCTTTCCAGTTTGGATCCCTCTTATTTATTTCTTTTGTCTAATTGCTCTGGCTCTGACCTCCAGTACTATGCTAAATAGAAGTGGTAGAAGTTGACATCCTTGTCTTCCTCCATATCATAGAGGAAAAGCATTTAACTATTCACCATAAATAAGATGTTAGCTGTGGGTTTGTCTCATATGGCCTTTACTGCGTTGAGGTACACTCCTATACCTACTTTCTTGACAGTTTTTATCATAAACGAATGTTGACTTTTGTCAAGTGTTCTTTTTGCATCTGTTGAAATGATCACATGGTTTTTGTTTTTCTTTCTATTGTGGTGGTGTATCACATTTACTGATTTGTGCATGTTAAGCCATCCTTTCATCCCTGGGATGAATCCCACTTGATTATAGTGAATACTCTTTTTAGTGTGCTGTCGAAGTCAGTTCACTTGTATCTTGTTGAGAATTTTTGTATCTATGTTCTCCAGGAATATTGGCCTGTTATTTTCATTTTGTGCATGTCTTTGTCTGGTTTTAGAATCAGGATATTGCGAGCCTCATAAGATGAATATGGAAGTATTCCTTCCTCATTACTTTTGTGGAAAAGTTTGTGGAGAATTGGTAGTTATTCTTTAACTGTTTGGTAGAATTCAGCAGTGAAGACATCAGGTCCTGGGTGTTGGTTGTTGTTGTTGTTGTTTTGATGGAAGATGTTTTATTATTGATTCAATTTCCAAACTCATTATTGATGTGTTCAGATGTTATATTTCCTCACAATTTAATCTGGGTAGTTGTATGTGTGCAGAAATTTATTCATTTTATTCTACATTATCAAATTTGTTGGCATATAGTTATGAGTAATGTCTTACAATCCCTTATATTTCTGTGGTGTATCAGTTGTAATGTCTCCTTTTTCATCTTTTATTTATTTGAATTTTCTCTCCTTTTGTCTTAGTTTAGCTAAAGGTTTGTCAGTTTTACCTTTACACTTTGTCTTATTTATCTTTTGAAATATTTTTTAGTGTCTGTTTCCTTTATATCTGCTGTGAGCTTTATTATTTCCTTCCTTCTACCAATTTTGGGTTTAGTTTGTTTTTGATGTTCTAGTTACTTGAAGTGTATAATTTTGCTTTGTGATTTGAAAATCTTTCTTCATTTTTGGTGTAGGCTTTTATTGCTATAAATTTCCCTCTTAGAACTGCTTTTGCTACGTTCCATAGGTTTGGGTATGTTGGATTTTCATTCTTACTTGTCTCAGCGACTTTTGAAATTTTCCTATTAATGTCTTAATGAGACCTATTGATTTCTTGGGTGCATGCTATTTAATTTCCATGTTTTTATAAAATTTCCAAGGGCTTTCCTGTTGTTGATTTCTGGCTTTATATCACTGTAATCAGAAAAGATACTTCATATGATATCTGTCTTCTTAAGTTTGTTAAGACTTATTATGTGTCATAATGTATGATTGGTCCTAGAGAATGTTTGGTGTACAGTTGAGAATAATTTGTATTCTGCAGCTGCTGGATGATGTATTAGTCTGTTTTCATACTGCTGATAAAGACATACCCGAGACTGGGTAATTTACAGAGAAAAAGAGGTTTAGTGGACTCATAGTTCCACGTGGCTGGGGAGGTCTCCCAATCATGATGGAAGGCGAAAGGCACATCTTACATGGTAGCAAACAAAATAGAATTGAGAACCAAGTGAAAGGGTTCCCCCTTATAAAACCATCAGATCTTGTTAGACGTATTCACTACCACAAGAACAGTATGGGGGAACCACCCCCATGATTCAATTATCTCCCACTGGTTCCCTCCCACAACATGTATGAATTATGGGAGCTATAATCAAGATGAGATTTCGGTGGGGATATACAGCCAAACCATATCAGGTGAGATCTTCTTTACCTGCTAGGTCCATTTGGTCTATGGTATAGTTTGAATCTGTCATTTTTTGGTTGATTTTCTCTTCATATAATCTGTCCATTTTTAAAGTGGAGTGTTGAAATTTCCTACTAATATTGTATTGCAGTCAATCTCTACCTTTAAATCTAATATTTGCTTTATATATCTGGTTGTTCTGGTGTTGGGTACATATATAGTTACACCTAAGTAATATATATGTTATGTCCTCTTATTGAATTGGGCCTTTTATCATTTCATTATACAGCGACATTCTTTTTTTATATAGTGTTTTTATTTAAAGCCTTTTAAAATATGACATGACTGTGGCTACTCCTGCTTGCTTTTCATTTGTTTGCATAAAATATATTTTTCCATCTCTTCACTTTCAGTCTATTTATCTTTAATAGTGAGGTAAGTATCATGTAGGCAGCATATAGGTGGGTTTTGCTATCTGAATCCATTCATCCACTTTATATCTTTTAAGTAGAGTTTAATCCACTTCTATTGAAGTTTATTATTGATAAATTAGGACTTCCTTCTACCATTTCATTAGTTGTTTTTTAGATTACTTGTTCACTTCTTCCTTTCTTATTGTTTATCTCTCTAGTTTGGTGGTTTTCTGTGGTGCTAAGCTTTGTTTCTTTTCCCTTTTTTGGTGTGTGTGTGTGTATCTGCTGTAATTTATTTCTTTCTGGTTAGTGAAACTAACATACAGAGTCCTGTATTTGTAACAGACTATTTTACACTGATAACAACTTAACTTCTGTCACATAAAAATACTCTTGACTTCTCCCCCCCCACACACACAATTTATATTTTTGTTACGTTACATTGCATCTTTATGAATGGTAGACTCAATGGAACATAGGATCTATGTCACAACTAAATCAGTTATTTAATGGCAGCATTAAAGCAGGCCAAAGAATGTGAAAAACTGGTGTGGGTGTATTTAACTTTTTAAAAACTATGTTTCATAATGTTTTCATTAAAAAGTCTTTATCAGTTTGCTAATGCCTAATTTTTACAACCAGCCACCATAGGTTTTACAGGATAAATATATTATTTCAGTGGTAATTGAAGCAGAATTTTTGTTGCTCTTCTTACCCTTAGAGATTGTGTATTATCCTCAGACGTAATTCTTTGATTTTTTTTTCTTTTCATGTTGTTACACATAGTTACCAACAATCAACGTGAGAATAACCTTTGAATATTTTCAAGCATTAAGATTTGTTTATACAGCTGCACAATTAGACAACAAACACTCTTGGGTCTTTACCTCTCAGCATACACCTGATTATTAACTTAAAGGTATGATGGGAAAAGTATCAATTTTTCTTGGTCACCTAGATTTAGAAATATGTAATAACTATAAGCTTGGGTCTGCTTCTTCAGAAGCCTAGGAAGTGGAGTGATGGTTCTCTGAAGAGGCTGGAAACAAAGTATGTGTTTCCAGAAGGCTTAATAGAATATGTTGAGACATAGGCCATTAACACAAAAGTGAAAGAAATGCAAAAAATGTATGAAAGTAAGGATTTGAGAAGGGAAATTTTATTTTTCAGTCTAAGATTCCTATGAATTATATGAAAGTAAATGTCCTATCCTTAAAATTAGCCAAAGGAAACACTTTACTTATCAATATGATATGACTTTTCATACTCTTATCTAAAGATATCCTAAACTAAGATCCAGTTTTCTAAGAAAAGACTTTTTACTCATGCTTTAAAGCATGCTAGATGATTCCTACCACATCACATAATGTTGTTTACATGTATGATTTAAACTGCATTTATTCTTCAACTCACTGGTTCCTTAGGCTTCTTATCTTTCCTTGCACGCTTAGATAATTTTATGTAAAATTGATTTTTAGAAGTTTAGTTGCTGGGCGTAGTGGCTGTCACCTGTAAACCCAGTACTTTGGGAATTCAAGGCAGGTGGATTGCTTGAGTCTTGGAGTTTGAGGCCTGCCTGGGAAAGATGACAAACCCCATTTGTACAAAAATAAAAATATTAGCTGGATATGGTGGCACATGCCTGTGGTCCCAGCTACTCCAAGGCTGAGGTGGGAGGATGACTTGAGTCCGAGAGGCAGAGGTGTGAGCCAAGATCATGCCCTGCTCTTCAGCCTGGGCAAAGAAGCCAGACCCTGTTTCAAAAAAAAAAAAATCTAGTGAGATTTGATTTCTATTTCTATGTGATTCAAAACTAGGAGAGCTTCAAGGCTAATGACTATTAAAAAATGGCCATTGCTACTTGCATTTTCTATGAAGCCAGCATACACAGCAACGTGCAACCTAAAAACCAAGCTATTTAATATGTAGCTTAGATTTCAGGTTTGATTGTCTTTGAGGTTTGATTATTGCAGAGATCAATTGCCAGACCAAATATAGACTAATTCTGTATTTGGTCTTTTTATCATATGAAACATCCCAGCCTTGGGTATAAATTAAGAGCAAGTACGGATGTTTATACCGATAGCGGTGTAGATATTTCCATGTTTATACAGATAGCGGTGTAGATATTTTCATGTCTATACAGATAGCGGTGTGGATGTTTCCATGTTTATACAGATAGTGGTGTAGATATTTCCATGTTTCTACAGATAGCGTGGTAGATATTTCCATGTTTATAGAGACAGCGGTGTAGATATTTCTATATTTATAGAGATAGCGGTGTAGTTATTTCCATGTTTATACAGATAGCGGTGTAGATATTTCCATGTTTATACAGGTAGCAGTGTAGATATTTCCATGTTTGTACAGGTAGCGGTGAAGATATTTCCATATTTATACAGGTAGCAGTGCAGATATGTGAATTCATTAAACCTCTTTTTCTTTATAAATTACCCAGTCTTGGGTATGTCTTTATCAGCAGCATGAAAATTGACCTATACACTCACTGTCCATGAATGATTCTCTGTTAGCCCATTTGCATTGTTATAAAGAAATACCTGAGGCTGGGTGGTTTATAAAGAAATGAGGTTTATTTGGCTCCTTGTTCTGAAGGCTGTACGTGTAGCATAGTACTGGCACCTGCTTCCAGGGAGGGCCTCAGGAACCTTCCAAGCATGGTGGAAGGTGAAGGGAAACCAGCATATCACATGGCGAGAGAGGAAACAAGAGAGACAGGGAGGAGGTGTCAGTCTCTTTTAAACAACCAGATATTGCATGAACTCACAGGGTAAGAACTCATTCATTACCAAGAGGACAGCACCAAGCCATTCAGGAGGCATCTGTCTCCAACATTGGGGATCACATTTTAACGTGAGATTTGAAGGGGACAAACATCCAAACTATGTCAGATACCAAAGCTGACAATGCTTAGGATCTTTAGCTGTTCCAGGTCCTGGGAAAAGGGAGAGAGTTAGCTTCCCTCGTTTATGCTGTGCTACTGCAAATTATATTAGTAATTATTGTTCTCTAAAGGTTCTTAAAAGCAAATAAACAAATGCAAGGCAAAACATATGATATGCAAGGCAAAACATATGAAATGCAAGGCAAATGCATTAAAAACTTTTGAGTGTTAATGTATAGATTTTATTTTATCTTTTTAATTTCTTTTGCTTAACCAAATAGATTATGTAGTTTTGATTAACTGGCCATGAAATAGCTCTGCCTACATAGAATTTCCCATGAATAATTATTTGTGGAGACTTTTGTGTGTGACCCAAATCCTCCCTCAAAACTGAAGTTTGCCCAGCTATTGGGAGTGTTGGCAAATCATGCCTCTCAGCTGATTCTCTCTAGAATTTATTCTCAGGAGATCTAATTAATAACTTGTCAAGCTGATGTCCATCCTTGGGGACAACTCGTATCTGAAGAATGGCCAGTGAAAGGTATTAAAACTCCATACTCCTGCCTCAATTTAGGGCAACTCTGAAGGGTCACCCTAGCTTCTCAGCTCCCCCTTGAGATTAGCTGAGGTATTTGTTGTGACTGCCTCACATCTCAACTCCCTTTATCCAATTCAGGTTTTTCGCCACAGTTGTTGGTTCCTAGGATTTTACCCAGTTAAATGTTCTCTACACAAATCTCTATCTCAAATCTGCTTTACAGGGAATGTGGCCTCAGACAGGTTTTCATTAGGTTCTGGACATAACTCTCATTAGTCATTGATATGATTCGGCTGTGTCTCCGGCCGAATCTCACCTTGATTGTAATTATCCCCGCATGTCAAGGATGGAGTCAGGTGGAGATAATTGAATCATAGGGGCGGGTTCCCCCTACTGTTCTCCTGGTAGCGAATAAGTCTCACCAGATCTGATGCTTTTAAAATGGGAGTTTCCCTACACAAGCTTTCTTCTCTGCTACCATTTAAGATGTGCCTTTGCTTCTTTTTTGCCTTCTGCCGTGACTGTGAGGCCTCCCCAGCCATGTGGAATTGTGAGTTCATTAAACCTCTTTCCTTTATAAATTACCCGGTCTTGGGTAGGACTTTATTAGCAGCATGAGAACAAACTAGTACAGTCTGTTCTATAAGCCCAAGTCGGATCACAGAGTCCCGCTTTCTGTTTTTTTTTTCTAGCCCATATTTCTACTAAAACTTGACTCATATAGACTTAAAACAAAATAATTAAGCATGGCTAATATTTATTTAATATTTTATACGTGTCAGGTACTGTATTTTGTAACTTATCTTTTAATAATCTTTCCAAATCTCTAAAAGGAGAATTCTGCTCTTTTATAGAGAAAATAAGGATGGCTCTGAAAATGTTAGTATTAGGGGAAGTAGGGTGAGGGACATAGGGGGCACTTTGTGTTATTTGTGCATTTTACTATCAATCTAAAATCAGGTCAAAATAAAAATTAAAAAAATGAGTAGTAGAAGCAGGTTGTTAAGATTTTCAGTGTGACTCTCGAATTTTTTTGTTTGTTGTTTGTTTTGGAGTGTAGTGGTAAGATCTCTGCTCACTGCAACCTCCACTTCCCAGGCTCAAGCAACTCTCCTGCCTCAGTCTCCCAAGTAGCTGGGATTATAGGTGCCTGCCACCACACCCAGCTAATTTTTGTATTTTTTTTTTTTTAGTAGAGATGGGGTTTCAGCATGTTGGCCAGGCCAGTCTCCAACTCCTGACTTCAAGTCATCCGCCCGCCTCAGCCTCCCGAAGTGCTGGGATTATAGGCATGAGCCACCACTCCTGGCCCAAAGTTCATATTTTAACTACTAACCTAAATTATTTTAAAAACAAAAGTCTCCTTGGACTCAAACCAGGTCAGAGTGACATGATCATGTGCCTGTTTTGTGCAGGGTGAAGTGAGATTATTATCTAGGAATTAGCTGAAATGTCTTGTTGTGGGCATAATTATTTCATATAAATTCTAAGCTTCATATTAGCACTTAGATTATAATTATCTAAAGAATAGAGAACAATTTCATATAATTTTCAGTGTATCAGGTGAATCAACAGTATACATACAAGCATGCAGATGAATTTCAGTGAATATAGTGGTGACAATGCTCAACAGAATAAGTGTCCCCCACCCCAACCCTGCATCTTGCTCTTTCACTGTCCTAAAGATAGAACAAAATGGTTCAGGCATCCAGCTTGTCCCCTCCACACTTCACACTTTTACTTAATAGCAGCTTATCTTTAACACTTTGTCATCTTTAAGATGTTGCTAATTCTTTCTGGTAGATCCCAGGACTGAGGATGAGGAAGAATGATTTTATTTAAATAAGGTTGCTTAATTAAAAAACAATTTTTTTAGTTTTAAAATATTTTCATTATTTTATAAAATGTTTGTGGGTACAAAGGAGGTTTATATATTTGTGGGGTACATGAGATGTTTTAATACAGGCATGCAGTGTGAAATAATCACATCATGAGGAATGGGCTTTCCATCCCCTCAAGCATTTATCCTCTGAGTTAAAAACTATTCAATTGGCTGGGCGCGGTGGCTCACGCCTGTAGTCCCAGCTCTTTGGGAGGCCGAGGTGGGCGGATCGCCTGAGGTCAGGAGTTTGAGACCAGCCTGGCCAACATGATGAAACCCCATCTCTACTAAAAATACAAAAATTAGCCAGGTGTGGTGGCGAGTGCCTGTCATCCCAGCTACTCGGGAGGCTGAGACAGGAGAATCATTTGAACCTGGGAGGTGGAGGTTACAGTGAGCCGAGATCATGCCATTGTACTCCAGCCTGAGTGACAAGAGTGAAACTCCATGTCAAAAACAAACAAAAATCAATTACATTCTTTAAGTTATTAAAATTAAACATTGTAAATGATTTTTTTTCCCAAAGCTTTTTCAAAGAAAAAAAAAAGTAGAAACAAAGACACTTTCTACTGATTTCCAGCATGGTGACTCTGTATTTCTAGCATGTGTTAAGGTGAAAAATTGATTTTATGTTTAATACAAAACATAGCATAATGTAATGAAAAGCAAGATTGTAATGATAAAGGAAAATAACACTAGTGCTAATTTTTTTAAATTTGAAGCATTGGATTAAAATGAATTAGGTTATATTCCAACATGTTTATATTGAATTTCTTTTTTCTCCAATTGGTTTCTTTTTATTAATGGGGGAGTGTTGCATTTGTATAAGGTTTCCCTATTATATTCAATTGTTTTGAGATGCTTTTAATATGAAGTTTTTATGTTTTCTTTTTGATGTATACATGTTATGCTTTTATGCTGAATTTGATAATTGGTGCTGTATGTGCAAAGCAAATGTAATTTCCCAGCTTTTATTTTTTAAAGCCCTGGGAAGCAACATAATAAAGTAGAAATAGTATCAAGACAAGAGTTAGAATACCTGGATTCTAAAATTTAAATTAAATTAGGATCTAGTGACATTATAGGTGTTCCTTGATCTTCTGATGACCTGGTTCCTCAAAAGAAAAATAAAATAATCTATAAATTGTTTCTAATTCTAAAACTCTATCAATCCTATTTTTAAAATTATAATTAGTTGAACTCTATAAGGTCACAAAAATCCCTAAGAAACTAAAATAAAATTTTATCATATCTTAAAAATACTCTGATCTTTTTTTATATGCTGACATGAATTCTAATTATTTTTGAGCCCCTAAAAAACATTTAAGATCACAGTTTATGTTTTATTATTGACTTTCAGATAATTAACATTTTACTGATAGATATGAACAAATCCACTCTAACAGAGATAGTCATTAGTTTATTTCTCTCTTTTCAGTATCAATAAAAAGTATCGATTTACCAATAACAATGAATTAATTGCCTGAAATAAATGAAACGTAAGCAGCAAAAGTGAACCTTTTAGTATAACTCTTCTTGTAAACATTGACTTAGTTCAAAGGGAGCTTATCTTTAAAAAAAAGCGCTAATTCATGTCTATTGGT
This sequence comes from Gorilla gorilla gorilla, assembly GCF_029281585.2. Lineage (NCBI taxonomy): Eukaryota > Metazoa > Chordata > Mammalia > Primates > Hominidae > Gorilla > Gorilla gorilla. The sequence goes on along the minus strand of NC_073233.2, from coordinate 516,784 downwards.
ATAGATATAATCTTTTGTTCCTTGAAAATAGATCCTACTATACTCCAGACACTATGCCACTTGGTGCAGATATTAACACAAATAGCAGGTGATCATTGTCCTCATGGAGTTTATTTTAAAGAGAACAAAGTGAGACAAAGGCACACAAGCAAAGAACTACAATACAAAGGGGATGGCATCTGACTCAGCATGGAGGTGTCACGGAAGGTGTTGTTTTGCTTAGGTTTTGAAGTGTGGGTAGGAGATGGCCCATGTTGAGAGTGGGAACTGGGAATTAAAAAGATGAGGAGGTCTCTGCAAATCTACATGGATGGGAAGTAGCATGCTGATGTGGGAAACAACTAAAAAGTTCCAGAATGCATGGTTTATAAAGCGTGAGTCAGAGAGGGCTAGACCAGTAGCCAGATCAAGGATATCTCAGATGTTATAGTCATGAATTAGTGCATTGACCTGCAGGCCATGGGAGTCACTGAAGGTTTCAGTCAGGTAAGTGAGCTGATCAGAACAGTCCTTTAGATAGGCCGCTCTTTTGGCTGTAAGGGGGACACGTTTGAAGTAGGGCTATAGCTAAAAATATACAGACACTTCCTCTTTTCTACAGCCCTGCTGGCATCTGTTGTATTTTGACTTTTTAATAATAGCCATTCCAACCGGTATGAAATGGTATCTCATTGTGTTTTGATTTGCAATTTTCTGATGATTAGTGATTCTAACCTTTTTTTTTGTATTTGTTGGCCATTTGTATGTGCTCTTTTGAGATGAGTTTGTTCATGTCCTTTGCCCATTTTTTAATTGGGTTATTTTTTTTCTAATTGATTTAAGTTCCCTGTAGATTCTGGATACTAAAAAACAAACAAAAACCAGAAGTAAATAAATTCTCAGGACACACACACCCACACCCACACCCACAGAGAGAGAGAGAGAGAGAGAGCGCCTAGGTAAGAGGCCACCAACCACCAGGGTCTAAACTGGGAACACTTTCTAGTACAGAATGAATGGAAAGGATTCATGAAATATCTAGAAAGTAACGTTAATGAGATTTACATGTATGGAGTGAATGAGGAGAAACAGGGATCATTCAGGATTCTGGTAGGGATAACAGGGGGAGCCATTAGTTGAAATTTTGAAGTGGGAGAAGGAGAGGCAGTTTTAGGGAGAAAGATGAGTTGTTTTTTTAGGTATTTCAAACCCTTGAAGCTTCTATGGGACATCGAAGTGGAAATAAGAGTCTGTGGGTTGGGACAATAAAGAAAGAAATTGGTTGAAGACTAGGGGAAGAGTATAGAGCAAAGAAATATTTAAGATAATAAACATAGAGAGATAGCTGAAAATGTGGGACTGGATTACAAAGGAAGAGTGATTTAGTTATGAAGCCCAAGGGCTGACAGGAATGGGTGACTACTCGAGGAGTTCATATGCATCTGTTATTGTATGAATAAAAAAAATTATCTGTTCCTTCCTAAAGATATCTTCAACCTGTTTTTGGATACATATGGGCACTGCTTTTCATTCTCTTAGCCCCATGTCTTATTTTAGCCTCTGCTGTAGCAATCAGTTCTGCACAGGCTTTGACCCAGGCTTTGACTAGCTGGTGCAGGTGTGATATGACACTTACCTGGAATGGCCCACAGTTTGTGGCTGCTCTCACTTAAGCAGGTGGGATGCTCATGTAGGTGTAACCTAGAAGCTTGGTAGAGTTTATGCCCATGGGGCAACCTGTGACCACTCAAAAATAAAGCCCTTTCCTCCTCCCAGATTGAGGAGTCTTGCATTATGTAATAAAACTCCTTAGAAGGCCTATTAGGTTCCAATACAGCATTAGGCAACTTGATAAGGTATCCCATCATCAGCCTTCCTTTCTTCCCTCATTCCTCTGCCTCTCACTCTTTCTTCCTAAGTTAACTTCTTAGATAAAATGCCAACTTTCTATATTTTGTTTCACATCAGGGAAAATAATTGTATATCCCATTTCAAAAGCACATAAAAAGGTTACTGTATAGAAAATTTGTCTTTAATAGACTAAGGTGTAATTTTCCAAATACTTTAAAATTTTATTTCAGATACGTTTTTCATTTTTATAAGCTTCATCTAAAAGCAGAGTTCACCTAAGAATATACCTAAGAGCATATTACATAAAATATATTTTATATTTCAGTAGTTTAGCTAGGATTCTTTCAAAATTGAGAGGATCTACAAATATTTCTAACACATTAGTTTTCAGTCTTAAGGCTGAGTCAAGAACAAAGCTCCTAAACTTTGCATTGGTGATTGAGAACATTTTAAAATTGTTATTTAATTCATTAATTTATTTTTAAAAAATTTTCACATTGTAATCATATAGATTTATAGGATACAATTTGATGTTTCAATGAATATGTATGTTGTCTAATGATCCAATAAGGATAGTTAGTATATTAATTACCTCATGCATTTATCATTTCTTTTTCATAAGAAATTTCAAAATCCTTTCTTCTAGATACTTTGTAATATACAATACTTTACATTTAACTATAGTCACCCTGCTTTGCAAAGAACACTTCAACTTATTCTTCCTATATAATTGTGATTTCATAACTGTTAACCAATCTATCTCCATTTTGCCCTCCCCACTTCTTCCTCACTGTTTGGTAACCACTATTCTACTCTACTTCTCTATTAACATTTTTTTTTAAGATTCCACATATGAGAGAGATCATGCGGTATTTGCTTTCTGTGTCTGGCTTATTTCACCTAACATTGTATCCTACAGCGTCATCCATGTTGTTGCAACTGGCAGAATTTCATTCTTTTTTTATTGCTGAATAGTATTTCATTGTGTGTGTGTCCATATATATATATATTATATATAATAATATGTATAATTATAATTACAAATAAAATTATATATAATTATAATTAATTTTATGTATAATTATAATTACACATAAAATTATATATAATTATAATTATAATTATATATAATTATATATATAATAATAATATATATTATATGTATTATAAAATATACATAACGTATATTATATATAATATACATAACGTATATTATATATATTGTACATAATATATATTATATATTATACATGATATATATGATGTATATTATACATAATATACATGATATATATTATGTATATTATACATAATATACATGATATATATTATGTATATTATACATAATATACATGATATATATTATGTATAATATACATCATATATATTATGTATAATATACACAATATATATTATATATATATAATTCACTTCTTTGTTTTTAGACACATAGGTTGATTCCATATCTGATTATTAGAAATAGTGCTACAGTAAACATAAGAGTGCAGATATTTTTCAAACACAATGATTTCATTTCCTATGGATATATACCCAGTAGTGGGATTGCTGGGTTATGTGATCGAATAATCGTTTTTTTGTTTTTTTTTTTTATTTTTTAGCGAACTTCCATAAAGTTTTGCTTAATGGTTGTACTAGTTTACAACTCCATCAACAGTGTGTAAGTGTTCCCTTTTCTCCACTTCCTTGCCAACTCTTGTTATCTTTTACCTTTTTGGTAATAGCCATTCTAATGGGTGAACTGGTATCTCATTGTGGTTTTGATTTGCATTTCCCTGATGGTTAGTGATGTTGAACATGATTTTATTATATATTCGTCTTGACCATTTCTATATTTTCTCTTGTGGCATGTCTTTTAGTTTATTTTGTCCTTTTTTTTTTTGAGAAGGAGTCTTTCTCTGTTGCCCAAGCTGGAGTACAGTGGTGCAATCGGGGCTCACGGCAACCTCCATCTCCCTCTTTCAAGCAATTCCCCTGCCTCAGCCTGCTGAGTAGCCGGGGTTACAGGCACACGCCATCATGTTTGGCTAAATTTTTGTATTTTTAGTAGAGAAATGATTTCACCATATTGGTCAGGCTGGTCTCAAACTCCTGACCTCAGGCAATCCACCTGCCTCAGCCTCCCAGTTTTGCCCATTTTTAAATAAGTTTTTTATGTTTTTGCTGTTGAGTTGTTTAAGTTTCTTATATAATCTGGGCATTAACTCCTTAGCAGATGTATAGTTTGTAAATATTGTATCCCATTCTGTAAGTTGTTTTTTCACTCTGTTAAGTTTCCTTTGCTGTGCAAAAGCATTTTAGTTTGATGAAACCCCATTTATCTATTTTTGCTCTTGTTGCCTGTGCTTTTGACGTCTCATTTAAAAAATCCTTGTACAACCCAAAGTTATAGAGAATTTCCCACATGTTATCTTCTAGTAGTTTTTCATAGTTTTCAATCTTACCTTTAGGTCTTTAATCGCATTTGAGTTGATTTTTGTATAAGGTAAAAGATAGGGGTCTGATTTCATTATCCCACATGTAGATATCCAATCTTCTCAGTACCATTTAATGAAGACACTGTCTTTACCCCTGTGTGTGCTCTTGACTCCTTTTTTGAAAATCAGTTGACTTTAGGTATGAGAATTTATTTCTGAGCTGTATATTCTCTTCCATTGGTCTATGTGTTTGCTTTATGGCAGTGCCATGCTGTTTTGCTTACTATGGCTTCGTAGTATATTTTGAAGTCAGGTAGTGTGGTGCCTCCAGCTTTGTTATTTTTGCACAGGATTGCTTTGGTTATTTGGGGTCTTTTCTGGTTTCATACAAATTTTAGGGTATTTTTTCTATTTCTGTGAAGAATTTCATTGTTATTTTGATAGTGATTGCATTGAATCTGTAGGACATTTTGTTAGTATGGTCATTTCAATAGTATCAATTCTTCCATTCCATGAGTATATAGTGTCCATTTTTTGTGTATCGTAAATTTTTCCATCAGTGTGTTATAGTTTTCATTGAAGAGATCTTTCATGACCTTGATTAAATTTATCTGCAGATTTCTTGGTAGCTATTGTAAATGGAATTCCTTTCTTGATGACTTTTTCAGATAGTTCACTATTAGTGTATAGAAACACCACTGAATTTTCTGTGTTGATTTTGTATACTACAACTTTACTGAATTTATTTATGATTTCTAGTAGTTTTTGGTCAAGTCTTTAGGGTTCTCACTCTATATAAGTATATATAGAAAGAACCCTAAAGAGAGAGAGATCATATATATCTATATGATCATATATATAGATGTATACATATGTATGTGAGATCACATTTTCTACAAACAGAAACAATCTGACTTCCTTCTTTCCAGTTTGGATCCCTCTTATTTATTTCTTTTGTCTAATTGCTCTGGCTCTGACCTCCAGTACTATGCTAAATAGAAGTGGTAGAAGTTGACATCCTTGTCTTCCTCCATATCATAGAGGAAAAGCATTTAACTATTCACCATAAATAAGATGTTAGCTGTGGGTTTGTCACATATGGCGTTTACTGCGTTGAGGTACACTCCTATACCTACTTTCTTGACAGTTTTTATCATAAACGAATGTTGACTTTTGTCAAGTGTTCTTTTTGCATCTGTTGAAATGATCACATGGTTTTTGTTTTTCTTTCTATTGTGGTGGTGTATCATATTTACTGATTTGTGCATGTTAAGCCATCCTTTCATCCCTGGGATGAATCCCACTTGATTATAGTGAATACTCTTTTTAGTGTGCTGTCGAAGTCAGTTCACTTGTATCTTGTTGAGAATTTTTGTATCTATGTTCTTCAGGAATATTGGCCTGTTATTTTCATTTTGTGCGTGTCTTTGTCTGGTTTTATAATCAGGATATTGCGAGCCTCATAAGATGAGTATGGAAGTATTCCTTCCTCATTACTTTTGTGGAAAAGTTTGTGGAGAATTGGTAGTTATTCTTTAACTGTTTGGTAGAATTCAGCAGTGAAGACATCAGGTCCTGGGTGTTGGTTGTTGTTGTTGTTGTTTTGATGGAAGATGTTTTATTATTGATTCAATTTCCAAACTCATTATTGATGTGTTCAGATGTTATATTTCCTCACAATTTAATCTGGGTAGTTGTATGTGTGCAGAAATTTATTCATTTTATTCTACATTATCAAATTTGTTGGCATATAGTTATGAGTAATGTCTTACAATCCCTTATATTTCTGTGGTGTATCAGTTGTAATGTCTCCTTTTTCATCTTTTATTTATTTGAATTTTCTCTCCTTTTGTCTTAGTTTAGCTAAAGGTTTGTCAGTTTTACCTTTACACTTTGTCTTATTTATCTTTTGAAATATTTTTTAGTGTCTGTTTCCTTTATATCTGCTGTGAGCTTTATTATTTCCTTCCTTCTACCAATTTTGGGTTTAGTTTGTTTTTGATGTTCTAGTTACTTGAAGTGTATAATTTTGCTTTGTGATTTGAAAATCTTTCTTCATTTTTGGTGTAGGCTTTTATTGCTATAAATTTCCCTCTTAGAACTGCTTTTGCTACGTTCCATAGGTTTGGGTATGTTGGATTTTCATTCTTACTTGTCTCAGCGACTTTTGAAATTTTCCTATTAATGTCTTAATGAGACCTATTGATTTCTTGGGTGCATGCTATTTAATTTCCATGTTTTTATAAAATTTCCAAGGGCTTTCCTGTTGTTGATTTCTGGCTTTATATCACTGTAATCAGAAAAGATACTTCATATGATATCTGTCTTCTTAAGTTTGTTAAGACTTATTATGTGTCATAATGTATGATTGGTCCTAGAGAATGTTTGGTGTACAGTTGAGAATAATTTGTATTCTGCAGCTGCTGGATGATGTATTAGTCTGTTTTCATACTGCTGATAAAGACATACCCGAGACTGGGTAATTTACAGAGAAAAAGAGGTTTCGTGGACTCATAGTTCCACGTGGCTGGGGAGGTCTCCCAATCATGATGGAAGGCGAAAGGCACATCTTACATGGTAGCAAACAAAATAGAATTGAGAACCAAGTGAAAGGGTTCCCCCTTATAAAACCATCAGATCTTGTTAGACGTATTCACTACCACAAGAACAGTATGGGGGAAACCGCCCCCATGATTCAATTATCTCCCACTGGTTCCCTCCCACAACATGTATGAATTATGGGAGCTATAATCAAGATGAGATTTCGGTGGGGATATACAGCCAAACCATATCAGGTGAGATCTTCTTTACCTGCTAGGTCCATTTGGTCTATGGTATAGTTTGAGTCTGTCATTTTTTGGTTGATTTTCTCTTCATATAATCTGTCCATTTTTAAAGTGGGGTGTTGAAATTTCCTACTAATATTGTATTGCAGTCTATCTCTACCTTTAAATCTAATATTTGCTTTACATATCTGGTTGTTCTGGTGTTGGGTACATATATAGTTACACCTAAGTAACATATATGTTACGTCCTCTAATTGAATTGGACCTTTTATCATTTCATTATACAGTGACATTCTTTTTTTATATAGTTCTTTTATTTAAAGCCTTTTAAAATATGACATGACTGTGGCTACTCCTGCTTGCTTTTCATTTGTTTGCATAAAATATATTTTTCCATCTCTTCACTTTCAGTCTATTTGTCTTTAATAGTGAGGTAAGTATCATGTAGGCAGCACATAGGTGGGTTTTGCTATCTGAATCCATTCATCCACTTTATATCTTTTAAGTAGAGTTTAATCCACTTCTATTGAAGTTTATTATTGATAAATTAGGACTTCCTTCTACCATTTCATTACTTGTTTTTTAGATTACTTGTTCACTTCTTCCTTTCTTATTGTTTATCTCTCTAGTTTGGTGGTTTTCTGTGGTGCTAAGCTTTGTTTCTTTTCCCTTTTTTGGTGTGTGTGTGTGTATCTGCTGTAATTTATTTCTTTCTGGTAAGTGAAACTAACATACAGAGTCCTGTATTTGTAACAGACTATTTTACACTGATAACAACTTAACATCTGTCACATAAAAATACTCTTGACTTCTCCCCCTCACACACACAATTTATACTTTTGTTACCTTACATTGCATCTTTATGAATGGTAGACTCAATGGAACATAGGATCTATGTCACAACTAAATCAATTATTTAATGGTAGCATTAAAGCAGGCCAAAGAATGTGAAAAACTGGTGTGGGTGTATTTAACTTTTTAAAAACTATGTTTCATAATGTTTTCATTAAAAAGTCTTTATCAGTTTGCTAATGCCTAATTTTTACAACCAGCCACCATAGATTTTACAGGATAAATATATTATTTCAGTGGTAATTGAAGCAGAATTTTTGTTGCTCTTCTTACCCTTAGAGATTGTGTATTATCCTCAGACGTAATTCTTTGATTTTTGTTCTTTTCATGTTGTTACACATAGTTACCAACAATCAACGTGAGAATAACCTTTGAATATTTTCAAGCATTAAGATTTGTTTATACAGCTGCACAATTAGACAACCAACACTCTTGGGTCTTTACCTCTCAGCATTCACCTGATTATTAACTTAAAGGTATGATGGGAAAAGTATCAATTTTTCTTGGTCACTTAGATTTAGAAATATGTAATAACTATAAGCTTGGGTCTGCTTCTTCAGAAGCCTAGGAAGTGGAGTGATGGTTCTCTGAAGAGGCTGGAAACAAAGTATGTGTTTCCAGAAGGCTTAATAGAATATGTTGAGACATAGGCCATTAACACAAAAGTGAAAGAAATGCAAAAAATGTATGAAAGTAAGGATTTGAGAAGGGAAATTTTATTTTTCAGTCTAAGATTCCTATGAATTATATGAAAGTAAATGTCCTATCCCTAAAATTAGCCAAAGGAAGCACTTCACTTATCAATGTGATGTGACTTTTCATACTCTTATCTAAAGATATCCTAAACTAAGATCCAGTTTTCTAAGAAAAGACCTTTTACTCATGCTTTAAAGCATGTTAGATGATTCCTACCACATCACATCATGTTGTTTACATGTATGATTTAAACTGCATTTATTCTTCAACTCACTGGTTCCTTAGGCTTCTTATCTTTCCTTGCACGCTTAGATAATTTTATGTAAAATTGATTTTTAGAAGTTTAGTTGCTGGGCGTAATGGCTGTCACCTGTAAACCCAGTACTTTGGGAATTCAAGGCAGGTGGATTGCTTGAGTCTTGGAGTTTGAGGCCTGCCTGGGAAAGATGACAAACCCCATTTGTACAAAAATAAAAATATTAGCTGGATATGGTGGCACATGCCTGTGGTCCCAGCTACCCCAAGTCTGAGGTGGGTGGATGGCTTGAGTCCGAGAGGCAGAGGTGTGAGCCAAGATCATGCCCTGCTCTTCACCCTGGGCAACGAAGCCAGACACTGTTTCAAAAAAAAAAATCTAGTGAGATTAGATTTCTATTTCTATGTGATTAAAAATTAGGAGAACTTCAAGGCTAATGAATATTAAAAAATGGCCATTGCTACTTGCATGTTCTATCAAGCCAGCATACACAGCAACGTGCTACCTAAAAACCAAGCTATTTAATATGTAGCTTAGATTTCAGATTTGATTGTCTTTGAGGTTTCATTATTGCAGAGATCAATTGCCAGACCAAATATAGACTAATTATGTACTTGGTCTTTTTTCATATGAAACTTCCCAGCCTCGGGTATAAATTAAGAGCAAATATGGATGTTTATACCGATAGCGGTGTAGATATTTCAATGTTTATACAGTTAGCGGTGTAGATATTTCCATGTCTATACAGATAGCGGTGTGGACATTTCCATGTTTATACAGATAGTGGTGTAGATATTTCCATGTTTATAGAGATAGCGGTATAGATATTTCCATGTTTATACAGATAGCGGTGCAGATATTTCCATGTATATACAGATAGCGGTGTAGATATTTCCATGATTATACAGATGGCAGTGTAGATATTTCCATGCGTATAGAGATGGTGGTGTAGATATTTCCATGTTCCTACAGAGGGCGGTGTAGGTAATTCCATGTTCATACAGATGGCGGTGAAGATATTTGCATGTTCATACAGATGTATGTGTACATATTTCCATGATCATACAGATGGTGGTGTAGATATTTCCATGTTCATACAAATGGCGGTGTAGATATTTCCATGTTCATAGAGATGGCGGTGTAGATATTTCCATGTTCATATGGATGGCGGTGTAGTTATTTCCATATTTAAAAAGATAGCGGCGTAGTTATTTCCATGTTCATAGAGATAGCGGTGTAGATATTTCCATGTATACACAGAGAGCGGTGTAGATATTTCCATGTTCATACGGATGGCGGTGTAGATATTTCCATGTTCATACAGATGGCGTTGTAGATATTTCCATGTTTATAGAGATGGCAGTGTAGATATTTCCATGTTTATACAGAGGGCGGTTTAGATATTTCCATGTTTACAGAGACAGCGGTGTAGATATTTCCATGTCGATACGCATAGCTGTGTAGATATTTCCATGTTTATACAGATAGCGTTGTAGATATTTACATGTTTATAGAAATGGCGGTCTAGATATTTTCTGGTTTATACAGATAGCGGTGTAGATATTTCCATGTTCATAGAGATAGCGGTGTAGATATTCCCAATTTTATACAGATAGCAGTTTAGATATTTCCATGTTCATACAGTTAGCGGTGTAGATATTTCCACGTTGATAGAGATAGCGCTGTAGATATTCCCAATTTTATACAGATAGCAGTTTAGATATTTCCATGTTCATACAGATAGCGGTGTCGATATTTCCACGTTTATAGAGATGGTGGTGTAGATATTTCCATGTTCATCCAGTTGGCGTTGCAGATATTTCCATCTTCATACTGATGGTGGTGTAGATATTTCCATGTTTACACAGATAGCGGTGTGGATATCTCCATGTTTATACTGATAACGGTGTAGATAATTCCATGTTTATACAGATAGCGGTGCAGATATTTAAATGTTAATACAGATGGTGGTGTAGATATTTCCATGTTCCTAAAAATGTTGGTGTAGATATTTCCGTGTTCATACAGATGGCGGTGTAGATATTTCCAAGTTTATAGATAGTGATGTAGTTATTTCCACGTTTATAGAGAAAGCTGTGTAGATATTTCCATGTATATGCAGATAGCTGTGTAGCTATTTCCAAGTTCATACAGATAGCGGTGTAGATATTTCCATGTTCATTCAGGCAGCGGTGTAGATATTTTCATGTTCATACAGATGGCGGTGTAGATATTCACATGTTCATACAGATGGCGTTGTAGATATTTCCATGTTCATAGAGATGGCGGTGTAGATATTTCCATGTTTATGCAGATAGCGGTATAGATATTTCCATGTTTATACAGATGGTGGTGTAGGTATTTCCATGTTTATAGAGATGGCCGTGTAGATATTTCCATGTTTATACAGATAGCAGTGTAGATATTTCCATGTTCTTGCAGATAGCAGTGTAGATATTTCCATGTTCATCCAGATGCCGGTGTACATATATCCATGTTCATACAGATGGCGGTGAAGATATTTCCATGTTCATACAGATGGTGGTGTAGGTATTTCCATGTTCATACAGCTGGCGGTGTAGATATTTCCATGTTCATAGAGATGGTGGTGTAGATATTTCCAGGTTCATAAAAATGGCGGTGTAGATATTTCCATGTTCATAGAGATGGCCGTGTAGATATTTCCATGTTTATACAGATAGCAGTGTAGTTATTTCCATGTTTATAGAGATACCAGTGTGGATATTTCCATTGATATACAGATAGCTGTGTAGATATTTCCATGTTCATACAGATAGCGGTGTAGATATTTCCATCTTCATACAGATAGCGGTGTAGATATTTCCATGTTCATACAGATAGTGGTGTAGATATTTCCATGTTTATAGAGATACCAGTCTGGATATTTCCATTGATATACAGATAGCTGTGTAGATATTTGCATGTTCATACAGATAGCGGTGTAGATATTTCCATGTTCATACAGATAGCGGTGTAGATATTTCCATGTTCATACAGATAGCGGTGTAAATATTTCCATGTTAATACAGATAGCGGTGTAGATATTTCCATGTTCATACAGATAGCGGTGTAGATATTTAAATGTTCATACAGTTAGCGGTGTAGATATTTCCATGTTCATACAGATGGCGGTGTATATATTTCCATGTTCATACAGAAGGCGGTGTAGATATTTACATGTTCATACAGATAGCGGTGTAGAGATTTCCATGTTCATACAGATAGCGGTGTAGATATTTCCATGTTCATACAGATAGCGGTCTAGATATTTCCAGGTTCATACCAAAAGCGGTGTAGACATTTCCATGTTCATACAGTTAGCGGTGTAGGTATTTCCATGTTCATACAGATGGTGTAGATATTTACATGTTCATACAGATGGCGTTGTAGATATTTCCATGTTCGTACGGATGGCAGTGTAGATATTTCCATGTTCATACAGGTGGCGGTGTAGATATTTCCATGTTTATACAGATAGCAGTGTAGTTATTTCCATGTTTATAGAGATACCAGTGTAGATATTTCCATTGATATACAGATAGCTGTGTAGATATTTGCATGGTCATACAGATAGCGGTGAAGATATTTCCATGTTCGTACAGATAGCGGTGTAGATATTTCCATGTTCGTACAGATAGCGGTGTAGATATTTCCATGTTCCTACAGATAACGGTGTAGATATTTCCATGTTCATACAGATAGCGGTGTAGATATTTCCATGTTCATACAGTTAGCGGTGTAGATATTTCCATGTTCATAGAGATGGCGGTGTAGATATTTCCATGTATATGCAGATAGCGGTATAGATATTTCCATGTTTATATAGATGGTGGTGTAGATATTTCCATGTTTATAGAGATGGAGGTCTAGATATTTCCATGTTTATAGAGAAAGTGGTGTAGTTATTTCCAAGTTAATAGAGACAGCGTTGTAGATATTTCCATGTTTATACAGATAGCGGTGAAGATATTTCCATGTTTATACAGATAGCGGTGTAGATATTTCCATGTTTATAGAGATAGTGGTGTAGATAATTCCAATTTTATACAGATAGCAGAGTAGATATTTCCAAGTTCATACAGATAGCAGTGTAGACATTTCCGCGTTTATAGAGATGGCTGTGTAGATATTTCCATGTTCATACAGATGGCGGTGTAGATATTTCCATGTTTATAGAGATGACGGTGTAGATATTTTCAGGTTTACACAGATGGCAGTGTAGATATTTCCATATTTACAAAGATAGCGGTGTAGACATTTCCATGTTTACACAGATAGCGGTGTGGATATTTCCATGTTTGTGCAGATAGCGGTGTAGATATTTCCATGTTCATACAGATAGCGGTGTAGATATTTCCATGTTCATACCAATAGCGGTGTAGATATTTCCATGTTCATACAGTTAGCGGTATAGATATTTCCATGTTTATACAGATGGCGGTGTAGATATTTCCATGTTTATGCAGATGGCGGTATAGATATTTCCACGTTTATACAGATGGTGGTGTAGATATTTCCATGTTCATTCAGATGGCGGTGTAGATATTTCGAAGTTTATAGAGATAGTGCTGTAGTTATTTCTATATTTATATAGAAATCTGTGTAGATATTTCCATGTATATGCAGATAGCTGTGTAGATATTTCCATGTTCAAGCAGATTGCGGTGTAGTTATTTCCATGTTCATCCAGATGCCGGTGCAGATACGTCGATGTTCATAGAGATGGCGGTGAAGATATTTCCATGTTCATACAGATGGCTGTGTAGATATTTCCATGTTCATAGAGATGGCGGTGTAGATATTTCCATGTTTATGCAGATAGCGGTATAGATATTTCCATGTTTATACAGATGGTGGTGTAGATATTTCCATGTTTATACAGATGGCGGTCTGGATATTTCCATGTTTATAGAGATAGTGGTGTAGTTATTTCAAAGCTTATAGAGACAGCATTGTAGATATTTCCATGTTTATACAGATAGCGGTGAAGTTGTTTCCATGTTTATACAGATAGCGGTGTAGATATTTCCATGTTTATACAGATAGCGGGGTAGATATTTCCATGTTTATAGACATAGTGGAGTAGTTAATTCCAATTTTATACAGATAGCAGTGTGGATATTTCCAAGTTCATACAGATAGCAGTGTAGATATTTCCACGTTTATAGAGATGACGGTGTAGATATTTCCATGTTCATACAGATGGCGGTGTAGATATTTCCATGTTTATAGAGATGGCGGTGTAGATATTTTCATGCTTACACAGATGGCAGTGTAGATATATCCATGTTTACACAGATTGCTTTTTAGACATTTCTATGTTTACCCAGATAGCGGAGTGGATATTTCCATGTTTATGCAGATAGCGGTGTAGATATTTCCATGTTTATACAGATAGCGGTGCGGTTATTTCCATGTTTATACAGATAGTCGTGCAGATATTTCCATGTTTATACAGATATTGGTGTAGATATTTCCATCTTAAAACAGATGGAGGTCTAGATATGTCCATGTTCGTACAGATGGCGGTGTAGATATTTCCATGTTCATACAGATGGCGGTGTAGATATTTCGAAGTTTATAGAGATAGCGCTGTGGTTATTTCCATATTTATAGAAAAATCTGTGAAGATATTTCCATGTATATGCAGATAGCGGTGTAGATATTTCCATGTTCTTACAGATAGCAGTGTAGATATTTCCATGTTCATCCAGATGCCGGTGTACATATATCCATGTTCATACAGATGGCGGTGAAGATATTTCCATGTTCATACAGATGGTGGTGTAGGTATTTCCATGTTCATACAGCTGGCGGTGTAGATATTTCCATGTTCATAGAGATGGTGGTGTAGATATTTCCAGGTTCATACAAATGGCGGTGTAGATATTTCCATGTTCATAGAGATGGCCGCGTAGATATTTCCATGTTTATACAGATAGCAGTGTAGTTATTTCCATGTTTATAGAGATACCAGTGTGGATATTTCCATTGATATACAGATAGCTGTGTAGATATTTACATGTTCACACAGATAGCAGTGTAGATATTTCCATCTTCATACAGATAGCGGTGTAGATATTTCCATGTTCATACAGATAGCGGTGTAGATATTTCCATGTTCATACAGATAGCGGTGAAGTTATTTCCATGTTTATAGAGATACCAGTCTGGATATTTCCATTGATATACAGATAGCTGTGTAGATATTTGCATGTTCATACAGATAGCGGTGTAGATATTTCCATGTTCATACAGAAAGCGGTGTAGATATTTCCATGTTCATACAGATAGCGGTGTAAATATTTCCATGTTAATACAGATAGCGGTGTAGATATTTCCATGTTCATACAGATAGCGGTGTAGATATTTAAATGTTCATACAGTTAGCGGTGTAGATATTTCCATGTTCATACAGATGGCGGTGTAGATATTTCCATGTTCATACAGATGGCGGTGTAGATATTTACATGTTCATACTGATAGCGGTGTGGAGATTTCCATGTTCATAGAGATAGCGGTGTAGGTATTTCCATGTTCATACAGATAGCGGTCTAGGTATTTCCAGGTTCACAGCAAAAGCGGTGTAGACATTTCCATGTTCATACAGTTAGCGGTGTAGATATTTCCATGTTCATACAGATGGTGTAGATATTTACATGTTCGTACAGATGGCGTTGTAGATATTTCCATGTTCGTACGGATGGCAGTGTAGATATTTCCATGTTCATACAGGTGGCGGTGTAGATATTTCCATGTTTATACAGATAGCCGTGTAGATATTTCCATGTTTTTACAGATAGCAGTGTAGATATTTCCATGTTTATAGAGATAGTGGTGTAGATAATTTCAATTTTATACAGAGAGCAGTGTAGATATTTCCAAGTTCATACAGATAGCGGTGTAGATATTTCCACGTTTATAGAGATGGCGGTGCAGATATTTCCATGTTCATACAGAGTACGGTGTAGATATTTCCATGTTCGTACAGATGGCGGTGTAGATATTTCCATGTTCATACAGATGGCGGTGTAGATATTTCGAAGTTTATAGAGATAGCGCTGTAGTTATTTCCATATTTATAGAGAAATCTGTGTAGATATTTCCATGTATATTCAGATAGCTGTGTAGATAGATCCATGTTCATGCAGATAGCGGTGTAGATATTTCCATGTTCATACAGATGCCGGTGTACATATATCCATGTTCATATAGATGGCGGTGAAGATATTTCCATGTTCCTACAGATGTTGGTGTAGATATTTATATGTTCATATAGATGGCGGTGAAGATATTTACATGTTCAAACAGATGGCGGTGAAGATATTTCTATGTTCATAGAAATGGCGGTGTAGATATTACCATGCTCATAGAGATGGCGGTGTAGATATTTCCATGTTCATATGGATGGCGGTGTAGATATTTCCATGTTCCTACAGAGGGCGGTGTAGATATTTCCATGTTCATACAGATAGTGTTGTAGTTATTTCCTTGTTCATTCAGATAGCGGTGTAGATATTTCCATGTTCATACAGTTAGCACTGTAGATATTTCCATGCTCATACAGATGGCGGTGAAGATATTTCCTTGTTCATACATATGGCGGTGTAGATATTTCCATGTTCATACAGATAGCGGTGTAGATATTTCCATGTTCCTACAGATGGCGGTGCAGATATTTCCATGTTCATACAGATAGCGGTGTAGTTATTTCCATGTTTATAGAGAAAGCTGTGTAGATATTTCCATGTATATGCAGGTAGCTGTGTTGATATTTCAATGTTCATACAGATAGCGGTGTAGATATTTCCATGTTCATACAGATAGCGGTGTAGCTATTTCCATGTTCATACAGAGAGCGGTGTAGATATTTCCATGTTCATACAGATAGCGGTGTAGATATTTCCATTTTCCTACAGATAGCGGTGTAGGTATTTCCATGTTCATACAGTTAGCGGTGTATATATTTCCATGTTCATACAGATGGCGGTTTAGATATTTACGTGTTCATACAGATGGCGGTGTAAATATTTCCAAGTTCTTACAGATGGCGGTGTAGATATTTCCATGTTCATAGAGATGGCGGTGTAGATATTTCCATGTTTATGCAGATAGTGGTGTAGTTATTTCAAAGTTTATAGAGACAGCATTGTAGATATTTCCATGTTTATACAGATAGCGGTGAAGTTATTGCCATGTTTATACAGATAGCGGTGTAGATATTTCCATGTTTATATAGATAGCGGTGTAGATATTTCCATGTTTATAGAGATAGTGGTGTAGATAATTCCAATTTTATACAGATAGCAGAGTAGATATTTTCAAGTTCATACAGATAGCAGTGTAGTTATTTTCGCGTTTATAGAGATGGCTGTGTAGATATTTCCATGTTTATACAGATGGTGGTGTAGATATTTCCATGTTTATAGAGATGACGGTGTAGATATTTTCAGGTTTACACAGATGGCAGCGTAGAAATTTCCATATTTACACAGATAGTGGTGTAGACATTTCCATGTTTACACAGATAGCGGTGTGGATATTTCCATGTTTATGCAGATAGCGGTGTAGATATTTCCATGTTCATACAGATAGCGGTGTAGATATTTCCATGTTCATACCAATAGCGGTGTAGATATTTCCATGTTCATACAAATGGCGGTGTAGATATTTCCATGTTTATACAGATAGCAGTGTAGATATTTGCATGTTTATAGAGATAGTAGTGTAGATATTTCCATTGATATACAGATAGCTGTGTAGATATTTGCATGTTCATACACATAGCGGTGTAGATATTTCCATGTTCATACAGATAGCGGTGTAGATATTTCCATGTTCGTACCGAGAGCGGTGTAGGTATTTCAATGTTCATACAGATAGCGGTGTACGTATTTCCCTGTTCATACAGTTAGCGTTGTAGATATTTCCATGTTCATACAGATGGCAGTGTAGATATTTCCATGTTCGTACGGATGGCAGTGTAGATATTTCCATGTTCATATATGTGGCGGTGTAGTTATTTCCATGTTTATACAGATAGCAGTGTTGTTATTTCCATGTTTATAGAGATAGCAGTGTAGATATTTCCATTGATATACAGATAGCTGTGTAGATATTTGCATGATCATACAGATAGCAGTGTAGATATTTCCACGTCCATACAGATGGCGGTGCAGATATTTACATGTTCGTACTGATGGCGGTGTAAATATTTCCATGTTCATACAGATGGCAGTGTAGATATTTCCATGTTCATAGAGATGGCGGTGTAGATTTTTCCATGTTTATGCAGATAGCGGTATAGGTATTTCCATGTTTATACAGATGGTGTTGTAGATATTTCCATGTTTATAGAGATGGCAGTCTAGATATTTCCATCTTTATAGAGACAGTGGTGTAGTTATTTCCAAGTTTATAGAGACAGCATTGTAGATATTTCCATGTTTATACAGATAGCGGTGAAGATATTTCCATGTTTATACAGATAGCGGTGTAGATATTTCCATGTTTATACAGATTGCAGTGTAGATATTTCCATGTTTATAGAGATAGTGGTGTAGATAATTTCAATTTTATACCGAGAGCAGTGTAGATATTTCCAAGTTCATACAGATAGCGGTGTAGATATTTCCACGTTTATAGAGATGGCGGTGTAGATATTTCCATGTTCATACTGATGGCGGTGCAGATATTTCCATGTTCATACAAATGGCGGTGTAGGTATTTCCATGTTCATAGAGAAGGCAGTGTAGATATTTCCATGTTCAAACAAATGGAAGTGTAGATATTTCCATGTTCATAGAGATGGCGGTGTAGGTATTTCCATGTTTATACAGATAGCAGTGTAGTTATTTCCATGTTTATAGAGATAGCAGTGTAGATATTTTCATTGATATACAGATAGCTGTGTAGATATTTGCATGTTCATACAGATAGCAGTGTAGATATTTCCATGTTCATACCCATAGCGGTGTAGATATTTCCAAGTTCATACAGATAGCTGTGTAGATATTTCCATGTTCATACAGATAGCTGTGTAGATATTTCTTTCTTCATACAGATAGCGGTGTAGATATTTCTATGTTCATACAGTTAGCGGTGTAGATATTTCCATGTTCCTACAGATGGCGGTGCAGATATTTCCATGTTCATACAGATAGCGGTGTAGTTATTTCCATGTTTATAGAGAAAGCTGTGTAGATATTTCCATGTATATGCAGGTAGCTGTGTTGATATTTCAATGTTCATACAGATAGCGGTGTAGATATTACCATGTTCATACAGATAGCGGTGTAGCTATTTCCATGTTCATACAGAGAGCGGTGTAGATATTTCCATGTTCATACAGATAGCGGTGTAGATATTTCCATTTTCCTACAGATAGCGGTGTAGGTATTTCCATGTTCATACAGTTAGCGGTGTATATATTTCCATGTTCATACAGATGGCGGTTTAGATATTTACGTGTTCATACAGATGGCGGTGTAAATATTTCCAAGTTCTTACAGATGGCGGTGTAGATATTTCCATGTTCATAGAGATGGCGGTGTAGATATTTCCATGTTTATGCAGATAGTGGTGTAGTTATTTCAAAGTTTATAGAGACAGCATTGTAGATATTTCCATGTTTATACAGATAGCGGTGAAGTTATTGCCATGTTTATACAGATAGCGGTGTAGATATTTCCATGTTTATATAGATAGCGGTGTAGATATTTCCATGTTTATAGAGATAGTGGTGTAGATAATTCCAATTTTATACAGATAGCAGAGTAGATATTTTCAAGTTCATACAGATAGCAGTGTAGTTATTTTCGCGTTTATAGAGATGGCTGTGTAGATATTTCCATGTTTATACAGATGGTGGTGTAGATATTTCCATGTTTATAGAGATGACGGTGTAGATATTTTCAGGTTTACACAGATGGCAGCGTAGATATTTCCATATTTACACAGATAGTGGTGTAGACATTTCCATGTTTACACAGATAGCGGTGTGGATATTTCCATGTTTATGCAGATAGCGGTGTAGATATTTCCATGTTCATACAGATAGCGGTGTAGATATTTCCATGTTCATACCAATAGCGGTGTAGATATTTCCATGTTCATACAAATGGCGGTGTAGATATTTCCATGTTTATACAGATAGCAGTGTAGATATTTGCATGTTTATAGAGATAGTAGTGTAGATATTTCCATTGATATACAGATAGCTGTGTAGATATTTGCATGTTCATACACATAGCGGTGTAGATATTTCCATGTTCATACAGATAGCGGTGTAGATATTTCCATGTTCGTACCGAGAGCGGTGTAGGTATTTCCATGTTCATACAGATAGCGGTGTACGTATTTCCCTGTTCATACAGTTAGCGTTGTAGATATTTCCATGTTCATACAGATGGCAGTGTAGATATTTCCATGTTCGTACGGATGGCAGTGTAGATATTTCCATGTTCATATATGTGGCGGTGTAGTTATTTCCATGTTTATACAGATAGCAGTGTTGTTATTTCCATGTTTATAGAGATAGCAGTGAAGATATTTCCATTGATATACAGATAGCTGTGTAGATATTTGCATGATCATACAGATAGCAGTGTAGATATTTCCACGTCCATACAGATGGCGGTGCAGATATTTACATGTTCGTACTGATGGCGGTGTAAATATTTCCATGTTCATACAGATGGCAGTGTAGATATTTCCATGTTCATAGAGATGGCGGTGTAGATTTTTCCATGTTTATGCAGATAGCGGTATAGGTATTTCCATGTTTATACAGATGGTGTTGTAGATATTTCCATGTTTATAGAGATGGCAGTCTAGATATTTCCATCTTTATAGAGACAGTGGTGTAGTTATTTCCAAGTTTATAGAGACAGCATTGTAGATATTTCCATGTTTATACAGATAGCGGTGAAGATATTTCCATGTTTATACAGATAGCGGTGTAGATATTTCCATGTTTATACAGATTGCAGTGTAGATATTTCCATGTTTATAGAGATAGTGGTGTAGATAATTTCAATTTTATACCGAGAGCAGTGTAGATATTTCCAAGTTCATACAGATAGCGGTGTAGATATTTCCACGTTTATAGAGATGGCGGTGTAGATATTTCCATGTTCATACTGATGGCGGTGCAGATATTTCCATGTTCATACAAATGGCGGTGTAGGTATTTCCATGTTCATAGAGAAGGCAGTGTAGATATTTCCATGTTGAAACAAATGGAAGTGTAGATATTTCCATGTTCATAGAGATGGCGGTGTAGGAATTTCCATGTTTATACAGATAGCAGTGTAGTTATTTCCATGTTTATAGAGATAGCAGTGTAGATATTTTCATTGATATACAGATAGCTGTGTAGATATTTGCATGTTCATACAGATAGCAGTGTAGATATTTCCATGTTCATACCCATAGCGGTGTAGATATTTCCAAGTTCATACAGATAGCTGTGTAGATATTTCCATGTTCATACAGATAGCTGTGTAGATATTTCTTTCTTCATACAGATAGCGGTGTAGATATTTCTATGTTCCTACAGTTAGCGGTGTAGATATTTCCATGTTCATACAGATGGCGGTGTAGATATTTACATGTTCATACAGATGGCGGTGTAGATATTTCCATGTTCGTACGGATGGCAGTGTAGATATTTCCATGTTCATACAGGTGGCGGTGTAGATATTTCCATTTTTATAGAGATGGCAGTGTAGATATTTTCATGTTTACACAGATGTCGGTGTAGATATTTCCATGTTTACACAGATAGCGGTGTAGACATTTCCATGTTTACACAGATAGTGGTGTGGATATTTCCATGTTTATGCAGATAGCGGTGTAGATATTTCCATGTTTATACAGAAAGCGGTGCGGATATTTCCATGTTAATACAGATAGGGGTGCAGATATTTCCATGTTTATACAGATAGCGGTATAGATATTTCCATTTTTATACAGATGGTGGTGTAGATATTTCCATGTTTATGCAGATGGCGGTGTAGATATTTCCATGTTTGTACAGATGGTGGTGTAGATATTTCCATGTTCATACAGATGGCGGTGTAGATATTTCGAAGTTTATAGAGATTGCGCTGCAGTTATTTCTATATTTATATAGAAATCTGTGTAGATATTTCCATGTATATTCAGATAGCTGTGTAGATATTTCCATGTTCATGCAGATAGCGGTGTAGTTATTTCCATGTTCATCCAGATGGCGGTGAAGATATTTCCATGTTCATAGAGATGGCTGTGTAGGTATTTCCATGTTCATAGAGATGGCGGTGTAGATATTTCCATGTTGATACAGATAGCATTGTAGTTATTTCCATGTTTATAGAGATAGCAGTGTAGATATTTCCATTGATATACAGATAGCGGTGTAGATATTTCCATGTTCATAGAGATAGCGGTGTAGATATTTCCATGTTCATACAGATAGCAGTGTAGATATTTCCATTTTCATACAGATAGCGGTGCAGATATTTCCATGTTCATACAGTTAGCGGTGTAGATATTTCCATGTTCATACAGATAGCAGTGTAGATATTTCCATGTTCATACAGATAGCGGTGTAGATATTTCCATGTTCATATAGTTAGCGGTTTAGATATTTCCATGTTCATACAGATGGCGGTGTAGATATTTACATGTTCATACAGATGGTGGTGTAGATATTTCCATGGTCGTATGGATGGCAGTGTAGATATTTCAATGTTCATACAGGTGGCGGTGTAGATATTTCCATGTTTATACAGACAGCAGTTTAGTTATTTCCATGTTTACAGAGATAGCAGTGTAGATATTTCCATTGATATACAGATAGCTGTGTAGATATTTGCATGTTCATACAGATAGCAGTGTAGATATTTCCGCGTTTATAGAGATGGTTGTGTAGATATTTCCATGTTGATACAGATGGCGGTGTAGATATTTCCATGTTTATAGAGATGACGGTGTAGATATTTTCAGGTTTACACAGATGGCAGTGTAGATATTTCCATATTTACACAGATAGCGGTGAAGACATTTCCATCTTTACACAGATACCGGTGTGGATATTTCCATGTTTATGCAGATAGCGGTGTAGATATTTCCATGTTCATAAAGATAGCAGTGTAGATATTTCCATGTTCATACCAATAGCGGTGTAGATGTTTCCATGTTCATACAGTTAGCGGTATAGATATTTCCATGTTTATACAAATGGCGGTGTAGATATTTCCATGTTCATACAGATGGCAATGTAGATATTTCGAAGTTTATAGAGATAGCGCTGTAGTTATTTCTATATTTATATAGAAATCTGTGTAGATATTTCCATGTATATGCAGATAGCTGTGTAGATATTTTCATATTCAAGCAGATTGCGGTGTAGTTATTTCCATGTTCATCCTGATGCCGGTGTAGATACATCGATGTTCATAGAGATGGCGGTGAAGGTATTTCCATGTTCATACAGATGGCTGTGTAGATATTTCCATGTTCATAGAGATGGCGGTGTAGATATTTCCGTCATTATACAGATAGCAGTGTAGTTATTTCCATTTTTATAGAGATAGCAGTGTAGATATTTCCATTGATATACAGATAGCGGTGTAGATATTTCCATGTTCATACAGATAGCATTGCAGATATTTCCGTGTTCATACAGAGAGCGATGTAGATATTTCCATGTTCATACAGATAGCTGTGTAGATATTTCCATGTTCATACAGATAGCTGTGTAGATATTTCCATGTTCATACAGATAGCGGTGTAGATATTTCCATGTTCATAGAAATGGCGGTGTAGATATTACCATGCTCATAGAGATGGTGCTGTAGGTATTTCCATGTTCATACGGATGGCGGTGTAGATATTTCCATGTTCCTATAGATGGCGGTGTAGGTTTTTCCATGTTCATACAGATAGCAATGTAGATATTTCCATGTTCATTCAGATAGCGGTGTAGATATTTCCATGTTCATACAGAGAGCGGTGTAGATATTTCCATGTTCATACAGATAGCGGTGTAGATATTTCCATGTTCATACAGATGGCGGTGAAGATATTTCCATGTTCATACAGATGGCGGTGTAGATATTTCCATGTTCATACAAATAGCCGTGTAGATATTTCCAAGTTCATAGACATGGCGGTGTAGGTATTTCCATGTTTATACAGATAGTGGTGTAGTTATATCCATGTTTATATAGATAGGGGTGCAGATATTTCCATTGATATACAGATAGCTGTGTAGATATATCCATGTTCATACAGATGGCGGTGTAGATATTTCCATGTTCAGACAGATAGTGGTGTAGATATTTCCATGTTCATACAGATAGCGGTGTAGTTATTTCCATGTTCATACAGATAGCGGTGTAGATATTTCCATGTTCAAACAGTTAGCGGTGTAGGTATTTCCATGTTCATACAGATGGTGGTGTAGATAATTCCATGTTCATATAGATGGCAGTGAAGTTATTTACATGTTCAAACAGATGGCGGTGTAGATATTTCCATGTTCCTACAGATGGTGGTGTAGATATTTTCATGTTCATACAGATAGCGGTGTAGATATTTCCATGTATATAGAGAAATCTGTGTAGATATTTCCATGTATATGCAGATAGCTGTGTTCATATTTGAGTGTTCATACAGATAGCGGTGTAGATATTTCCATGTTCATCCAGATGGCGGTGTAGATATATCCATGTTCATACAGATGGCGGTGGAGATATTTCCATGTTCATTCAGATAGTGGTGTAGATATTTCCATGTTCTTACAGATGGCGGTGTAGATATTTCCATGTTCCTACAGATGGCGGTGTAGATATTTCCATGTTCATACAGATTGCGGTGTAGATATTTCCAATTTTTTAGAGATAGCGGTGTAGTTATTTCCATGTTTATAGAGAAAGCTGTGTAGATATTTCCATGTATATGCAGATAGCTGTGTAGATATTTCCATGTTCATACAGATAGCGGTGTAGATATTTCCGTGTTCATTCAGATGGCGTTTTAGATATATCCATGTTCATACAGATGGCGGTGAAGATATTTCCATGTTCATACAGATGGCGGTGTAGATATTTCCATGTTCATACAAATGGCTGTGTAGATATTACCATGTTCATAGAGATGGCGGTGTAGATATTTCCATGATTATACAGATAGCGGTGTAGTTATTTCCATGTTTATATAGATACGGGTGCAGATATTTCCATTGATATACAGATAGCTGTGTAGATATATCCATGCTCAAACAGATAGCGGTGTAGATATTTCCATGTTCAGACAAATAGCGGTGTAGTTATTTCCATGTTCATACAGATAGCGGTGTAGATATTTCCATGTTCATACAGATAGCGGTGTCGATATTTCCATGTAGAAACAGTTAGCGGTGTAGATATTTCCATATTAATACAGATGGTGGTGTAGATATTTCCATGTTCATATAGATGGCAGTGAAGATATTTACATGTTCAAAGAGACGGCGGTGTAGATATTTCCATGTTCATAGAAATGGCGGTGTAGATATTACCATGCTCATAGAGATGGTGGTGTAGGGATTTCCATGTTCATACGGATGGCGGTGTAGATATTTCCATGTTCCTACAGATGGCGGTGTAGAAATTTCCATTTTCATACAGATAGCGGTGTAGTTATTTCCATGTTCATTCAGATAGCTGTGTAGATATTTCCATGTTCATACAGATAGCGCTGTAGATATTTCCATGTTCATACAGATGGCGGTGTAGATATTTCCATGTTCATAGAAATGGCGGTGTAGATATTATCATGCTCATAGAGATGGTGCTGTAGGTATTTCCATGTTCATACGGATGGCGGTGTAGATATTTCCATGTTCCTATAGATTGCGGTGTAGGTATTTCCATGTTCATACAGATAGCGATGTAGATATTTCCATGTTCATTCAGATAGCGGTGTAGATATTTCCTTGTTCATACAGATAGCCCTGTAGATATTTCCATTCTCATACAGATAGCGGTGTAGATATTTCCATGTTCAAACAGATGGCGGTGAAGATATTTCCATGTTCATTCAGATGGCGGTGTAGATATTTCCATGTTCCTGCAAATGGTGGTTTAGATATTTCCGTGTTCCTGCAGATGGCGGTGTAGATATTTCCATGTTCATACAGATGGCGGTGTAGATATTTCCATGTTCATACAGATGGTGGTGTAGATATTTCCATGTTCATACAGATAGCGGTGTAGATATTTCCATGTTCATACAGATGGCGGTTAAGATATTTCCATGTTCATACAGATGGCGGTGTAGATATTTCCATGTTCATACACATGGCGGTGTAGATATTTCCATGTTCCTACAGATGGCGGTGTAGATATTTCCATGTTCATACAGATAGCGGTGTAGTTATTTCCATGTATATAGAGAAAGCTGTGTAGATATTTCCATGTATGTGCAGATAGCTGTGTTGATATTTCAGTGTTCATACGTATAGCGGTGTAGATATTTCCATGTTCATCCAGATGTCGGTGTAGATATATCCGTGTTCATACAGATGGCGGTGAAGATATTTCCATGTTCATACAGATGGCGGTGTAGATATTTCCATGTTTATAGAGATAGCGGTGTAGATGTTCCCATGTTCCTACAGATGGCGGTGTAGATGTTTCCATGTTCATACGGATGGTGGTGTAGATATTTCCATGTTCCTACCGATGGCGGTGTAGATATTTCCATGTTCATACAGATAGCGGTGTAGTTATTTCCAAGTTTATAGAGGTAGCGGTGTAGTTATTTCCATGTTTATAGAGAAATCTGTGTAGATATTTCCATGTATATGCAGATAGCAGTGCAGATATTTCCATTGATATACAGATAGCTGTGTAGATATATCCATGTTCATACAGATAGCGGTGTAGATATTTCCATGTTCAAACAGATAGCGGTGTCGATATTTCCATGTTCATACTGATAGCGGTGTAGATATTTCCATGTTCATACAGATGGCGGTGTAGATATTTTCATGTTCATGCAGATGGTAGTGTAGATATTTCCATGTTCCTACAGATGGTGGGGTAGATATTTCCATGTTCATACAGATGGTGGTGTAGATATTTCCATGTTCATACAGATGGTGGTGTAGATATTTCTATGTTCATACAGATAGCGGTGTAGATATTTCCATGTTCATGCAGATAGCGGTGTAGATGTTTCCATGTTCAAACAGTTAGCGGTGAAGATATTTCCATGTTTATACAGATGGTGGTGTAGATATTTCCATGTTCATATAGATGGCGGTGAAGATATTTACATGTTCAAACAGATGGCGGTGAAGATATTTCAATGTTCAAAGAAATGGCGGTGTAGATATTACCATGCTCATAGAGATGGCAGTGTAGATATTTCCATGTTCCTATGGATGGCGGTGTAGATATTTCCATGTTCCTACTGATGGCGGTGTAGATATTTCCATGTTCATACAGATAGTGTTGTAGTTATTTCCTTGTTCATACAGATAGCGGTGTAGATATTTCCATGTTCATACAGTTAGCACTGTAGATATTTCCATGTTCATACAGATGGCGGTGAAGATATTTCCATGTTCATATATATGGCGGTGTAGATATTTCCATGTTCATACAGATGGCGGTGTAGATATTTCCATGTTCCTACAGATGGCGGTGTAGATATTTCCATGTTCATACAGATAGCGGTGTAGTTATTTCCATGTTTACAGAGAAATCTGTGTAGATATTTCCATGTATATGCAGGTAGCTGTGTTGATATTTCAATGTTCATACAGATAGCGGTGTAGATATTTCCATGTTCATACAGATAGCGGTGTAGATATTTCCATGTTCATCCAGATGGCGGTGTAGATATATCCATGTTCATACAGATGGCGGTGTAGATATTTCCATGTTCATACAGATGGCGGTGTAGATATTTCCATGTTCATACAGATAGCGGTGTAGATATTTCCATGTTCATACAGATAGCAGTGTAGATATGTCCATGTTCATACAGATAGCGGTGTACATAATTCCATGTTCCTACACATAGCGTTGTAGATATTTCCATGTTCATACACTTAGCGGTGCAGATATTTCCATGTTCATAAAGATGGCGGTGTAGATATTTCTATGTTCATATAGATGGCGGTGAAGATATTTACATGTTCAGACAGATGGCGGTGTAAATATTTCCATGTTCATAGAAATGGCGGTGTAGGCATATCCATGTTCATAGAGATGGCGGTGTAGATATTTCCATGTTGATACAGATGGCGGTGTAGATATTTCCATGTTCATACAGATAGCGGTGTAGATATTTCCATGTTCATACAGATGGCGGTGAAGATATTTCCATGTTCACACAGATGGCGGTGTAGTTATTTCCATGTTCATGCAAATGGTGGTGTCGATATTTCCATGTTCCTACAGATGGCGGTGTAGATATTTCCATGTTCATACAGATGGCGGTGTAGATATTTCCATGTTCATACAGATGGCGGTGTAGATATTTCCATGTTCATACAGATAGCGGTGTAGATATTTCCATGTTCATACAGATTTCGGTGTATATATTTCCATGTTCAAACAGTTAGCGGTGTAGATATTTCCATGTTCATACAGATAGCGCTGTAGATATTTCCATGTTCATACACATGGCGTTGAAGATATTTCCATGTTCATACAGATGGCGGTGTAGATATTTCCATATTCATACAAATGGCGGTGTAGGCATATCCATGTTCATAGAGATGGCGGTGTAGATATTTCCATGTTGATACAGATGGCGGTGTAGATATTTCCATGTTTATAGAGATAGCGGTGTAGATTTTCCCATGTTCCTACAGATGGGGTTGTAGATGTATCCATGTTCATACAGATGGCGGTGTAGATATTTCCATGTTCATTCAGATGGCGGTGAAGATATTTCCATGTTCATTCAGATGGCGGTGTAGATATTTCCATGTTCATCCAAATGGCGGTGTAGATATATCCATGTTCATTCAGATGGCGGTGAAGATATTTCCATGTTCATACAGATGGCGGTGTAGATATTTAAATGTTCATATAGATGGCGGTGAAGATATTTACAAGTTCAAACACATGGCGGTGTAGATATTTCCATGTTCATAGAAATGGCGGTGTAGATATTACCAAGCTCATAGAGATGGTGGTGTGGATATTTCCATGTTCATACTGATGGCGGTGTAGGCATTTGCATGTTCATACAGATAGCGGTGTAAATATGTCCATGTTCATTCAGATAGCGGTGTAGATATTTCCATGTTCATACAGATAGCGCTGCAGATATTTCCATGTTCATACAGATAGTGGTGTAGATATTTCCATGTTCATACAGATAGCGCTGCAGATATTTCCATGTTCATACTGATGGCGGTATAGATATTTCCATGTTCATACAGATAGCGCTGTAGATATTTCCATGTTCATACAGATAGCGGTGTAGATATTTCCATGTTCATACAGATGCCGGTGAAGATATTTCCATGTTCCTACAGATGGCGGTGTAGATATTTCCATGTTCATGCAAATGGTGGTGTAGATATTTCCATGTTCCTACAGATGGCGGTGTAGATATTTCCATGTTCATACAGATTTTGGTGTAGATATTTCCATGTTCATACAGATGGCGGTGTAGATATTTCCATGTTCATACAGATAGCGGTGTAGATATTTCCATGTTCAGACACATAGCGGTGTAGATATTTCCATGTTCATACAGATAGCGGTGTAGGTATTTCCAAGTTCGTACAGATAGCGGTGTAGATATTTCCATGTTCATACAGATAGCAGTGTAAATATTTCCACGTTCATACAGTTAGCGGTGTAGATATTTCCATGTTCATACAGATGGCGGTGTAGATATTTCCATGTTCATACAGATGGCGGTGAAGATATTTACATGTTCAAACCGATTGCGGTGTAGATATTTCCGTGTTCATTGAGATGGCGGTGTAGATAGTTCCATGCTCATAGAGATGGCCATGTAGATGTTTCCATGTTCATACGGATGGCGTTGTAGATATTTCCATGTCCATACGGATGGCGGTGTAGATATTTCCATGTTTATACTGAGTTCGGTTTAGATATTTCCATGTTTACACAGAGAGCGGTGTAGATATTTCCATCTTGATAGAGAAAGCGGTGTAGATATTTCCAAGTTTATAGAGGTAGCGGTGTAGGTATTTCCCTGTTTATAATGATAGCGTTGTAGATCTTTCCATGTTTATACAGATAGCGGTATAGATATTTCCATGTTCATACAGATAGCGGTGTGGTTATTTCCGTGTATTTAGAGAAAGCTGTGTAGATATTTCCATGTATATGCCGATAGCTGTGTTGATATTTCAATGTTCATACAGATAGCGGTGTAGATATTTCCATGTTTATACAGATAGCGGTGTAGTTATTTCCATGTTTATAGAGATAGCAGTGTAGATATTTACATTGATATACAGAGAGCTGTGTAGATATATCCATGTTCATACAGATAGCGGTGTAGATATTTCCATGTTCATGCAGATGGTGGTGTAGATATTTCAATGTTCATACAAATGGCGGTGTAGATATTTCCATGTTCATACAGATGGCGGTGAAGATATTTCCATGTTCAAACAGATGGCAGTGTAGATATTTCCATGTTCATGCAGATTGCGGTGTAGATATTTTCATGTTCCTACAGATGGCGGTGTAGATATTACCATGCTCTTAGAGATGGCGGTGTAGATGTTTCCATGTTCATACGGATGGTGGTGTAGATATTTCCATGTCCATACGGATGGCGGTGTAGATAATTCCATGTTTATACAGAGTTCGGTTTAGATATTTCCATGTTTACACAGATAGCGGTGTAGATATTTCCATCTAGATAAACAAAGTGGTGAGATATTTCCAAGTTTATAGAGTTAGCGGTGTAGATATTTCCGTGTTTATAATGATAGCATTGTAGATATTTCCATGTTTATACAGATAGCGGTATAGGTATTTCCATGTTTATACAGATGGCGTTGTAGATATTTCCATGATTATATAGATGGAGGTCTAGATATTTCCACGTTTACAGAGTTGGTGGTGTAGCTATTTCCAGGTTTATAGAGAGAGCGGTGTAGATATATCCATGTTTATACAGATAGCGGTGTAGTTATTTTCATGTTTATAAAGATAGCAGTGTAGATATTTCCATTGATATACACATATCTGTGTAGATATTTCCATGTTCATACAGATATCGGTGTAGATATTTCCATGTACATACGGATAGCGCTGTAGATATATGCATATTCATACAGTTAGCGGTGTAGATATTTCCATGTTCATACAGATGGCGGTGAAGATATTTCCATGTTCATACAGATGGCTGTGTAGATATTTCCATGTTCCTGCAGATGGCGGTGTAGATATTTCCATGTTCATACAAATGGCGGTGTAGATATTTCCATGTTCATAGAGATGGCGGTGTAGATATTTCCATGTTTATACAGATAGCGGTGTAGTTATTTCCATGTTTATAGAGATAGCAGTGTAGACATTTCCATTGATATACAGATAGCTGTGTAGATATATCCATGTTCATACAGATAGCGGTGTAGATATTTGCATGTTCTTACAGATAGCGGTTTAGATATTTCCACGTTCATACAGATAGCGGTGTAGATATTTCCATGTTCATAGAGTTAGCGGTGTAGATATTTCCATGTTCATACAGTTAGCGGTGTAGATATTTCCATGTTCATACAGATGGCGGTGTAGACATTTCCATGCTCATATAGATGGCTGTGACGATATTTACATGTTCAGATGGTGGTGTAGATATTTCCATGTTCCTACAGATTTTGGTGTTGATATTTCCATGTTCATACAGATAGCGGTGTTGTTATTTCCATGTATATAGAGAAAGCTGTGTAGATATTTCCGTGTATATGCAGATAGCTGTGTAGATATTTCAGTGTTCATACAGATAGCGGTGTAGATATTTCCTTGTTCATCCAGATAGCGGTGTAGATATTTCCATGTTCATCCAGATGTCGGTGTAGATATATCCATGTTCCTACAGATGGCGGTGTAGATATTTCCATGTTCCTATAGATGGCGGTGTAGGTATTTCCATGTTCATACAGATAGCGATGTAGATATTTCCATGTTCATTCAGATATCGGTGTAGATATTTCCATGTTCATAAAGACATCACTATAGATATTTCCATGTTCATACAGATAGCGGTGTAGATATTTCCATGTTCATACAGATGGCGGTGAAGGTATTTCCATGTTCATACATATGGCGGTGTAGATATTTCCATGTTCATACAGATGGCGGTGTAGATATTTCCATGTTCATACAGATGGCGGTGTAGATATTTCCATGTTCCTACAGATGGCGGTCTAGATATTTCCATGTTCATACAGAAAGCGGTGTAGTTATTTCCATGATTACAGAGAAAGCTGTGTGGATGTTTACATGTATATGCAGATAGCTGTGTTGATATTTCAATGTTCATACAGATAGCGGTGTAGATATTTCCACGTTCATCCAGATAGCGGTGTAGATATTTCCATGTTCATCCAGATGGCGGTGTAGATATATCCATGTTCATACAGCTGGCGGTGAAGATATTTCCATGTTCATACAGATGGTGGTGTAGATATTTCCATGTTCATACAGATGGCGGTGTAGATATTTCCATGTTCATACAGATAGCGGTGTAGCTATTTCCATGTTCATACAGACAGCGGTGTAGTTATTTCCATGTTCATACAGTTAGCGGTGTAGATATTTCCATGTTCATACAGATGGCGGTGTAGATATTTCCATGTTCATATAGATGGCGGTGAAGATATTTACATGTTCAAACAGATGGCCGTGTAGATATTTCCATGTTCATAGAAATGGCGGTGCAGATATTACCATGCTTGTAGAGATGGTGGTGTAGATATTTCCATGTTCATATGGATGGCGGTGTAGATATTTCCATGTTCCTACAGATGGCGGTGTAGGTATTTCCATGTTCATACAGATAGCGCTGTAGATATTTCCATGTTCATACAGATAGCGCTGTAGATATTTCCATGTTCATACAGATGGTGTAAATATTTCCATGTTCATACAGATGGCGGTGTAGATATTTCCATGTTCATACAGATGGCGGTGTAGATATTTCCATGTTCATACAGATGGCAGTGTAGATATTTCCATGTTCATACAGATAGCGGTGTAGATATTTCCATGTTCAAACAGTTAGCGGTGTAGATATTCCCATGTTCATACAGATGGTGGTGTAGATATTTCCATGTTCATATAGATGGCGGTGAAGATATTTACATGTTCAAACAGATGGCGGTGTAGATATTTCCATGTTCATAGAAATGGCGGTGTAGATATTACCATGCTCATAGAGATGGTGGTGTAGAAATTTCCGTGTTCATACGGATGGCGGTGTAGTTATTTCCATGTTCCTACAGATGGCGGTGTAGATATTTCCATGTTCATACAGATAGCGTTGTAGTTATTTCCATGTTCATTCAGATAGCGGGGTAGATATTTCCATGTTCAAACAGATAGTGCTGTAGATATTTCCATGTTCATACAAATGGTGGTGTAGATATTTCCATGTTCATAGAAATGGCGGTGTAGATATTACCATGCTCATAGAGGTGGTGGTGTAGATATTTCCATGTTCATACGGATGGTGGTGTAGATATTTCCATGTTCCTATAGATGGCAGTGTAGGTATTTCCATGTTCATACAAATAGTGATGTAGATATTTCCATGTTCATTCAGATATTGGTGTAGATATTTCCATGTTCATACAGATAGCGCTGTAGATATTCCCATGTTCATACAGATAGCGGTGTAGATATTTCCATGTTCATACAGATGGCGGTGAAGATATTTCCATGTTCACACAGATGGCAGTGTAGTTATTTCCATGTTCATGCAAATGTTGGTGTAGATATTTCCATGTTCCTACAGATGGCGGTGTAGATATTTCCATGTTCATACAGATGGCGGTGTAGATATTTCCATGTTCATAAAGATGGCGGTGTAGATATTTCCATGTTCATACAGATAGCAGTGGAAATATTTCCACGTTCATACAGTTAGCGGTGCAGATATTTCCATGTTCATACAGATGGCGGTGTAGATATTTCCATGTTCATACAGATGGCGGTGAAGATATTTACATGTTCAAACAGATTGCGGTGTAGATATTTCCGTGTTCATAGAGATGGCGGTGTAGATAGTTCCATGCTCATAGAGATGGCCATGTAGATGTTTCCATGTTCATACGGATGGCGGTGTAGATATTTCCATGTCCATACGGATGGCGGTGTAGATATTTCCATGTTTATACAGAGTTCGGTTTAGATATTTCCATGTTTACACAGATAGCGGTGTAGATATTTCCATCTTGATAGACAAAGCGGTGTAGATATTTCCAAGTTTATAGAGGTAGCGGTGTAGGTATTTCCATGTTTATAATGATAGCGTTGCAGATCTTTCCATGTTTATACAGATAGCGGTATAGATATTTCCATGTTTATACAGATGGCGGTGTAGATATTTCCATGATTATTGAGATGGCGGTCTAGATATTTCCATGTTTACAGAGATAGTGGTGTAGTTATTTCCAAGTTTATAGAGAGAGTGGTGTAGATCTATCCATGTTTACAGATAGTGGTGTAGTTACTTTCATGTTTATAAAGATAGCAGTGTAGATATTTCCATTGATATACAGATAACTGTGTAGATATTTCCATGTTCATACAGATATCGGTGTAGATATTTCCATGTTCATACAGATAGCGGTGTAGATATTTGCATGTTCATACAGTTAGCGGTGTATGTATTTCCATGTGCATACAGATGGCGGTGAAGATATTTCCATGTTCATACAGATGGCTGTGTAGATATTTCCATATTCCTACAGATGGCGGTGTAGATATTTCCGTGTTCATACAGATAGCGGTGTAGTTATTTCCATGTTTATAGAGAAAGCTGTGTAGATATTTCCATGTATATGCAGATAGCTGTGCTGATATTTCCATGTTCATACAGACAGCGGTGTAGATATATCCATGTTCATACAGATGGCGGTGAAGATATTTCCATGTTCATACAGATGGCGGTGTAGATGCTTCCATGTTCATACTGATGGTGTAGATATTTCCATGTTCCTACAGATGGCGGTGTAGATATTTCCATGTTCATACAGATAGCGGTGTAGATATTTCCAAGTTTATAGAGATAGCGGTGTAGTTTTTTCCATGTTTACAGAGAAAGCTGTGTAGATATTTCCATGTATATGCAGATAGCTGTGTAGATATTTCCATGTTCATACAGATAGCGTTGTAGATATTTCCATGTTCATTCAGATGGCGATGTAGACATATCCATGTTCATACAGATGGCGGTGAAGATATTTCCATGTTCATACAAATGGCGGTGTAGATATTTCCATGTTCATACAAATGGTGGTGTAGATATTTCCATGTTCATAGAGACGGCGGTGTAGATATTTCCATGTTTATATAGATAGCGGTGTAGTTATTTAAATGTTTATAGACATAGCAGTGCAGATATTTCCATTGATATACAGATAGCTGTGTAGATATATCCATGTCCATACAGATAGCCGTGTAGATATTTCCATGTTCATACAGGTAGCGGTGTAGATATTTCCATGTTCATACAGATAGCGGTGTAGATATTTCCATGTTCATACGGATGGTGGTGTAGATATTTCCATGTTCCTATAGATGGCGGTGTAGGTATTTCCATGTTCATACAAATAGTGATGTAGATATATCCATGTTCATTCAGATAGTGGTGTAGATATTTCCATGTTCATACAGATAGCGCTGTAGATATTTCCATGTTCATACAGATAGCGGTGTAGATATTTCCATGTTCATACAGATGGCGGTGAAGATATTTCCATGTTCACACAGATGGCAGTGTAGTTATTTCCATGTTCATGCAAATGGTGGTGTAGATATTTCCATGTTCCTAGATATGGCGGTGTAGATATTTCCATGTTCATACAGATGGCGGTGTAGATATTTCCATGTTCATACAGATGGCGGTGTAGATATTTCCATGTTCATACAGATAGCGGTGTAGATATTTCCATGTTCATACAGATATCGGTGTATATATTTCCATGTTCAAACAGTTAGCGGTGTAGATATTTCCATGTTCATACAGATAGCGCTGTAGATATTTCCATGTTCATACACATGGCGTTGAAGATATTTCCATGTTCATACAGATGGCGGTGTAGATATTTCCATATTCATACAAATGGCGGTGTAGGCATATCCATGTTCATAGAGATGGCGGTGTAGATATTTCCATGTTTATACAGATGGCGGTGTAGATATTTCCATGTTTATAGAGATAGCGGTGTAGATTTTCCCATGTTCCTACAGATGGGGTTGTAGATGTATCCATGTTCATACAGATGGCGGTGTAGATATTTCCATGTTCATTCAGATGGCGGTGAAGATATTTCCATGTTCATTCAGATGGCGGTGTAGATATTTCCATGTTCATCCAAATGGCGGTGTAGATATATCCATGTTCATTCAGATGGCGGTGAAGATATTTCCATGTTCATACAGATGGCGGTGTAGATATTTAAATGTTCATTTAGATGGCGGTGAAGATATTTACAAGTTCAAACACATGGCGGTGTAGATATTTCCATGTTCATAGAAATGGCGGTGTAGATATTACCAAGCTCATAGAGATGGTGGTATAGATATTTCCATGTTCATACTGATGGCGGTGTAGGCATTTGCATGTTCATACAGATAGCGGTGTAAATATTTCCATGTTCATTCAGATAGCAGTGTAGATATTTCCATGTTCATACAGATAGCGCTGCAGATATTTCCATGTTCATACAGATAGTGGTGTAGATATTTCCATGTTCATACAGATAGCGCTGCAGATATTTCCATGTTCATACTGATGGCGGTATAGATATTTCCATGTTCATACAGATAGCGCTGTAGATATTTCCATGTTCATACAGATAGCGGTGTAGATATTTCCATGTTCATACAGATGCCGGTGAAGATATTTCCAGGTTCCTACAGATGGCGGTGTAGATATTTCCATGTTCATGCAAATGGTGGTGTAGATATTTCCATGTTCCTACAGATGTCGGTGTAGATATTTCCATGTTCATACAGATAGCGGTGTAGATATTTCCATGTTCAGACACATAGCAGTGTAGATATTTCCATGTTCATACAGATAGCAGTGTAGGTATTTCCAAGTTCGTACAGATAGCGGTGTAAATATTTCCATGTTCATACAGATAGCAGTGTAAATATTTCCACGTTCATACAGTTAGCAGTGTAGATATTTCCATGTTCATACAGATGGCGGTGAAGATATTTACATGTTCAAACCGATTGCGGTGTAGATATTTCCGTGTTCATAGAGATGGCGGTGTAGATAGTTCCATGCTCATAGAGATGGCCATGTAGATGTTTCCATGTTCATACGGATGGCGGTGTAGATATTTCCATGTCCATACGGATGGCGGTGTAGATATTTCCATGTTTATACAGAGTTCGGTTTAGATATTTCCATGTTTACACAGAGAGCGGTGTAGATATTTCCATCTTGATAGACAAAGCGGTGTAGATATTTCCAAGTTTATAGAGGTAGCGGTGTAGGTATTTCCGTGTTTATAATGATAGCGTTGTAGATCTTTCCATGTTTATACAGATAGCGGTATAGATATTTCCATGTTTATACAGATGGCGGTGTAGATATTTCCATGATTATTGAGATGGCTGTCTAGATATTTCCATGTTTACGGAGATAGTGGTGTAGTTATTTCCAAGTTTATAGAGAGAGTGGTGTAGATCTATCCATGTTTACAGATAGTGGTGTAGTTACTTTCATGTTTTTAAAGATAGCAGTGTAGATATTTCCATTGATATACAGTTATCTGTGTAGATATTTCCATGTTCATACAGATATCGGTGTAGATATTTCCATGTTCATACAGATAGCGGTGTAGATATTTGCATGTTCATACAGTTAGCGGTGTAGGTATTTCCATGTGCATACAGATGGCGGTGAAGATATTTCCATGTTCATACAGATGGCTGTGTAGATATTTCCATATTCCTACAGATGGCGGTGTAGATATGTCCGTGTTCATACAGATAGCGGTGTAGTTATTTCCATGTTTATAGAGAAAGCTGTGTAGATATTTCCATGTATATGTAGATAGCTGTGCAGATATTTCCATGTTCATACAGACAGCGGTGTAGATATTACCATGTTCATACAGATAGCGCTGTAGATATATCCATGTTCATACAGATGGCGGTGAAGATATTTCCATGTTCATACAGATAGCGGTGTAGTTATTTCCATGTTTATAGAGAAAGCTGTGTAGATATTTCCATGTATATGGAGATAGCTGTGTAGATATTTCCATGTTCCTTCAGATGGCGGTGTAGCTATTTCCATGTTCATACAGATGGCGGTGTACCTATTTCCATGTTCATACAGATGGCGGTATAGGTATTTCCATGTTCATACAGTTAGCGGTGTAGATATTTCCATGTTCATACAGATGGCGGTGAAGATATTTCCATGTTCATAGAGATGGCGGTGTAGATATTTCCATGTTCATATAGATGGCGGTGTAGTTATTTCCATGTTCCTACAGATGGTGGTGTAGTTATTTTCATGTTCATACAGATAGCGGTGTAGTTATTTCCATGTGTATGGAGAAAGCTGTGTAGATATTTCCATGTATATGCAGATAGCTGTGTTGATATTTCAATGTTCATACAGATAGCGGTGTAGATATTTCCATGTTCATCCAGATAGCGGTGTAGATATTTCCATGTTCATCCAGATGGCGGTGTAGATATATCCATGTTCATACAGATGCCTTTGAAGATATTTACATGTTCATACAGATGGAGGTGTAGATATTTCCATGTTCAATCAAATGGCGGTGTAGATATTTCCATGTTCATAGAGATGGCGGTGTAGATATTTCCATGTTTATTACGATAGCGGTGTAGTTATTCCCATGTTTATAGAGATAGCAGTGTAGATATTTCCATAGATATACTGATAGCTGTGTAGATATATCCATGTTCGTACAGACAGCGGTGTAGATATTTCCATGTTCATACAGATAGCGGTGTAGATATTTCCATGTTCATACAGATAGCGGTGTAGATATTTCCATGTTCATACAGATAGCGGTGTAGATATTTCCATGTTCATAGAGTTAGCGGTGTAGATATTTCCATGTTCATACAGATGGCGGTGTAGATATTTCCATGTTCATATAGATGGCGGTGAAGATATTTACATGTTCAAATAGATGTTGGTGTAGATATTTCCATGTTCATAGAAACGGCGGTGCAGATATTACCATGCTCATAGAGATGGCGGTGTAGATATTCCCATGTTCCTACAGATGGCGGTGTAGGTATTTCCATGTTCATACAGATAGCGGTGTAGGTATTTCCATGTTCATACAGATAGCGGTGTAGGTATTTCCATGTTCATACAGATAGCGCTGTAGATATTTCCATGTTCATACAGATAGCGGTGTAGATATTTCCATGTTCATACAGATGGCGGTGAAGATATTTCCATGTTCATACAGATGGCGGTGTAGATATTTCCAAGTTCATGCAGATGGCGGTGTAGATATTTCCATGTTTCTACAGATGGCGGTGTAGATATTTCCATGTTCATACAGATGGCGGTGTAGATATTTCCATGTTCATACAGATGGCGGTGTAGATATTTCCTTGTTCATAGAGTTATCGGTGTAGATATTTCCATGTTCATACAGATGGCGGTGAAGATATTTCCATGTTCATTCAGATAGCGGTGTAGATGTTTCCATGTCATACAGATGGCGGTGTAGATATTTCCATGTTCCTACAGATGGCCTTGTAGATATTTCCATGTTCCTACAGTTAGCGGTGTAGTTATTTCCATGTTTATAGAGATAGAAGTGCAGATATTTCCATTGATATACAGATAGCTGTGTAGATATATCCATGTTCATACAGATAACGGTGTAGATATTTCCATGTTCATACAGTTAGCGATGTAGATATTTCCATGTTCATACAGATGGCGGTGTAGATATTTCCATGTTCATAAAGATGGCAGTGAAGATATCTACATGTTGAAACAGATGGCGGTTTGGTTATTTCCATGTTCATAGAGATGGCGGTGTAGATATTACCATGCTCATAGAGATAGCGGTGTAGATGTTTCCATGTTCTTACGGATGGTGGTGTAGATGTTTCCATGTTAATATGGATGGTGGTGTAGATATTTCCATGTTTATACAGAGTTCGGTTTAGATATTTCCATGTTTACATAGATAGCGGTGTAGATATTTCCATGTTGATACACTAAGTTGTGTAGATATTTCCAAGTTTATAGAGGTAGTGGTGTAGATATTTCCATGATTATAATGATAGCGTGGTAGATATTTCCATGTTTATACAGATAGCGATGTAGTTATTTTCGTGCTTATAGAGATAGCAGTGTATATATTTCCATTGATATACAGATAGATGTGTAGATATTTCCATGTTCATACAGATTGTGGTGTAGATATTTCCATATTCTTACAGATAGCGGTGTAGATATTTACAAGTTTATATAGATAGCGGTGTAGTTATTTCCATGTTTATACAGATGGCGGTGTAGTTATTTCCATGTTTATAGAGATCGCGGTGTACATATTTCCACGTTTATAGAGATAGTGGTGCAGTTATTTCCAAGTTTATAGAGAGAGCGGTGTAGATATTTCCATGTTTATGCAGATAGCAGTGTAGTTATTTCCGTGTTTATACAGATAGCGGTGTATATATTTACATGTTTATAGAGATGGCGGTTTAGATATTTTCTTGTTTATACAGATAGCGGTGTAGATATTTCCATGTTTATGGAGATAGCGGTGTAGGTATTTCCAATATTATACATGTAGCAGTGTAGATATTTCCATGTTCATACAGATAGCGTTGTAGATATTTCCATGTTTACACAGATAGCGTTGTAGATATTTACATGTTTATAGAGATAGCGGTGTAGTTATTTCCATGTTTATACAGATTGCGCTGAAGATATTTCCATGTTTACACAGATAGCGGTGTGGATATTTCCATTTTTATACAGATAGCGGTGTAGATATTACCATCTTAATACAGATGGCGGTTTAGATATTTCCAAGTTTCTAAAGATGGCGCTGTAGTTATTTCCATGTTCATACAGATGGCAGTGTAGATATTTCCAAGTTTATAGAGAGAGCGGTGTAGTTATTTCAAAGTTTATAGAGAAAGCTGTGTAGATATTTCCATGTATATGGAGATAGCTGTGTAGATATTTCGATGTTCATACAGATAGCGGTGTTGATGTTTCCATGTTCCTACAGATAGCGGTGTAGATATTTCCATGTTCATACAGATAACGGTGTAGATATTTCCATGTTCATACAGATGGCAGTGTAGATTTTTCCATGTTCATACAAACAGCGGTGTAGATATTTCCAGGTTTATAGAGAAACCTGTGTAGATATTTTCATGTCTATGAAGATAGCTGTGTAGATATTTCCATGTTCATGCAGATAGCGTTGTAGATATTTCCATGTTCATCCAGATGCCGGAGTAGATATATCCATGTTCATACAGATGGCGGTGAAGATATTTCCATGTTCATACAGATGGCGGTGTAGATATTTCCATGTTCATAGAGATGGCATTGTAGATATTTCCATGTTCATACAAGCGGAGCTGTAGATATTTCCATGTTCATAGAGATGGCACTGTAGATATTTCCATGTTTATACAGACTTCGGTTTAGATATTTCCATGTTTACACAGATAGCGGTGTAGATATTTCCATCTTGATACACAAAGCAGTGTAGATATTTCCAAGTTTATAGAGATAGCGGTGTAGACATTTCCATGTTTATAATGATAGCATTGTAAATATATCCATGTTTATACAGATAGTGGTATAGATATTTCCATGTTTATACAGATGGCGGTGAAAATATTTCCATGTTTATAGAGATTGCGGTCTAGATATTTCCATGTTTATAGAGACAGTGGTGTAGTTATTTCCAAGTTTATAGAGAGAGCGGTGTAGATATATCGATGTTTATACAGATAGCGGTGTAGTTATTTTCATGTTAATAGATATAGCAGTGTAGATATTTCCATTGATATACTGATAGCTGTGTAGATACTTCCATATTCATACAGATTGCGGTGTAGATATTTCCATGTTCATAGTGATAGCGGTGTAGTTATTTCCATGTTTATAAAGATAGCAGTGTAGATATTTCCATTGATATACACATAGCTGTGTAGATATATCCATGTTCATACAGATAGCGGTGTAGATATTTCCATGTTCATTCAGATAGCGGTGTAGATATTTCCATGTTCATACAGATAGCGGTGTAGATATTTCCATGTTCATTCGGATAGCGGTGTAGATATATGCATATTCATACAGTTAGCGGTGT
Organism: Gorilla gorilla gorilla; assembly: GCF_029281585.2. Classification (NCBI taxonomy): domain Eukaryota; kingdom Metazoa; phylum Chordata; class Mammalia; order Primates; family Hominidae; genus Gorilla; species Gorilla gorilla. Next base: position 474,331 of record NC_073233.2, on the reverse strand, counting down.
AGATATTTCCATGTTCATACAGATGGCGGTGAAGATATTTCCATGTTCATACAGATGGCTGTGTAGATATTTGCATGTTCCTGCAGATGGCGGTGTTGATATTTCCATGTTCATACAAATGGCGGTGTAGATATTTCCATGTTCATAGAGATGGCGGTGTAGATATTTCCATGTTTATACAGATAGCGGTGTAGTTATTTCCATGTTTAAAGAGATAGCAGTGTAGATATTTCCATTGATATACAGATAGCTGTGTAGATATATCCATGTTCGTACAGATATCGGTGTAGATATTTCCATGATCATACAGATATCGGTGTAGATATTTCCATGTTCATACAGAGAGCGGTGTAGATATTTCCATGTTCATACAGATAGCGGTGTAGATATTTCCATGTTCATAGAGTTAGCGGTGTAGATATTTCCATGTTCATACAGATGGCGGTGTAGATATTTCCATGTTCATATAGATGGCGGTGAAGATATTTACATGTTCAAACAGATGGCGGTGTAGATATTTCCATGTTCATAGAAACGGCGGTACAGATATTACCGTGCTCATAGAGATGGCGGTGTAGATATTCCCATGTTCCTACAGATGGCGGTGTAGGTATTACCATGTTCATACAGATAGCGGTGTAGATATTTCCATGTTCATTCAGATATCGGTGTAGATATTTCCATGTTCATACAGATAGCGCTGTAGATATTTCCATGTTCTTTGAGATAGCGGTGTAGATATTTCCATGTTCATACAGATGGCGGTGAAGATATTTCCATGTTCATACAGATGGCGGTGTAGATATTTCCAAGTTCATGCAGATGGCGGTGCAGATATTTCCATGTTCCTACAGATGGCGGTGTAGATATTTCCATGTTCATACAGATGGCGGTGTAGATATTTCCATGTTCATACAGATGGCGGTGTAGATATTTCCATATTCATACAGTTATCGGTGTACATATTTCCATGTTCATACAGATGGCGGTGAAGATATTTCCATGTTCCTACAGATGGCTGTGTAGATATTTCCATTTTCCTAAAGATAGCGGTGTAGTTATTTCCATTTATATAGAGAAAGCTGTGTAGATATTTCCATGTATATGTAGATAGCTGTGTTGATATTTGAATGTTCATACAGATAGCGTTGTAGATATTTCCATGTTCATCCTGATGGCGGTGTAGATATATCCATGTTCATACAGATGGCGATGAAGATATTTCCATGTTCATACAGATGGCAGTGTAGATATATCCATGTTCATAGTGATGGCGGTGTAGATATTTCCATGTTTATACAGATGGTGGTTTAGATATTCCCATGTTCCTACAGATGGCGGTGTAGATATTTCCATGTTCATTCAGATAGCGGTGTAGATATTTCCATGTTCATACAGATAGCGGAGTAGATATTTCCAAGTTTATAGAGATAGCGGTGTAGTTATTTCCATGTTTATAGAGAAAGGTGTGTAGATATTTCCATGTATATGCAGATAGCTGTGTAGATCTTTCCATGTTCATACAGATAGCGGTGTAGGTATTTTCATGTTCATTCAGATGTCGGTGTAGATATATCCATGTTCATACAGATGGCGGTGAAGATATTTCCATGTTCATACAGATGGCGGTGTAGATATTTCCATGTTTATGCAGATAGCGGTGTAGACATTTCCATGTTCATAGAGATGGCGGTGTAGATACTTCCATGTTTATACAGATAGCGGTGTAGTTATTTCCATGTTTATAGAGATAGAAGTGCAGATATTTCCATTGATATACAGATAGCTGTGTAGATATATACATGTTCATACAGATAACGGTGTAGATATTTCCATGTTCAAACAGTTAGCGATGCAGATATTTCCATATTCATACAGATGGCGGTGTAGATATTTCCATGTTCATAAAGATGTCGGTGAAGATATTTACATGTTGAAACAGGTGCCGGTTTGGATATTTCCATGTTCATAGATATAGCGAAGTAGATATTACCATGCTCATAGAGATGGCGGTGTAGATGTTTCCATGTTCTTACGGATGGTGTTGTAGGTGTTTCCATGTTAATACGGATGGCGGTGTAGATATTTCCATGTTTATACAGAGTTCGGTTTAGATATTTCCATGTTTACATAGATAGCGGTGTAGATATTTCCATGGTGATACACTAGGTTGTGTAGATATTTCCAAGTTTATACAGGTAGCGGTGTAGATATTTCCATGATTATAAAGATAGCGTGGTAGATATTTCCATGTTTATACAGATAGTGGTATAGATATTTCCATGTTTATACAGATGGCCGTGTAGATATTTCCATGATTATAGAGATGGCGGTCTAGATATTTCCATGTTTACAGAGATAGTGGTGTAGTTATTTCCAAGTTTATAGAGAGAGCGGTGTAGATATATCCATGTTTATACAGATAGCGGTGTAGTTATTTTCATGTTTATAAACATAGCAGTGTAGATATTTCCATTGATATACAAATATCTGTGAAGATATTTCCATGTTCATACAGATAGCGTTGTAGATATTTCCATGTTCATACAGATAGCGGTGTAGATATTTGCATGTTCATACAGTTAGCCGTGTAGATACTTCCATTTTCATACAGAAGGTGGTGAAGATATTTGCAAGTTCATACAGATGGCGGTGTAGATATTTCCATGTTCCTACAGATGGCGGTGTAGGTATTTCCATGTTCATACAGATAGCGGTGTAGTTATTTCCATGTTTATAGAGAAAGCTGTGTAGATATTTCCATGTATATGCAGATAGCTGTGTAGGCATTTCCATGTTCATACAGACAGCGCTGTAGATATTTCCATGTTCATACAGATGGTGGTGTAGATATATCCATGTGCATACAGATGGCGGTGTAGATATTTCCGTGTTCATTCAAATGGCGGTGTAGATATATCCATGTTCATATAGAGGGCGGTGAAGGTATTTCCATGTTCACACAGATGGCGGTGTAGATATTTCCATGTTCATACAGATGGCGGTGAAAATATTTCCACGTTCAATCAGATGGCAGTGTAGATATTCCCATGTTCATAGAGATAGCGGTGTAGATATTACCATGCTCATAGAGATGGCGGTGTAGATATTTCCATCTTCATACAGATGGCGGTGTAGATATTTCCATGTTTATAGGGATGGCGCTGTAGTTATTTCCATGTTTATACAGAGTTTGGTTTAGATATTTCCATGTTTACACAGATAGCGGTGTAGATATTTCCATGTTGATACACATAGCGGGGTAGATATTTCCTAGTTTATAGAGATAGTGGTGTAGATATTTCCATGTTTATAGAGATAGCGGCATAGATATTTCCATGTTTATACAGATGGCAGTGTAGATATTTCCATGTTTATAGAGTTGGCGGTCTAGATATTTCCAAGTTCATAGAGATATGGTGTAGTTATTTCCAAGCTTATAGAGAGAGAGGTTTAGATATTTCCATGTTTATACAGATAGCGATGTAGTTATTTTCGTGCTTATAGAGATAGCAGTGTATATATTTCCATTGATATACAGGTAGATGTGTAGATATTTCCATGTTCATACTGATTGTGGTGTAGATATTTCCATATTCTTACAGATAGCGGTGAAGATATTTCCATGTTTATACAGATAGCGGTGTAGATATTTCCATGTTTATACAGATGGCGGTGTAGTTATTTCCATGTTTATAGAGAAAGCTGTGTAGATATTTCCATGTTTATACAGGTAATGGTGTAGATATTTTGATGTTCATGTGGATAGCGGTGTAGATATTTCCATGTTCATACAGATAGCGGTGTAGATATTTCCATGTTCATACAGATGGCAGTGAAGATATTTCCATGTTCCTACAGATAGCGGTGTAGATATTTCCATGTTCATACAGATGGCGGTGTAGATATTTCCATGTTCATACAGATAGCGGTGTAGATATTTCCATGTTCATTCCGATGGCAGTGTAGAAATTTCCATGTTCATTCCGATGGCAGTGTAGATATTTCCATGTTCATACAGATAGCGGTGAAGATATTTCCATGTTCATACAGATGGCGATGTAGATATTTCCATGTTCATACAGATCGCCGTGTAGATATTTCCATGATTATAGACATGGCGGTGAAGCTATTTCCTTGTTTATACAGATAGCGATGTAGATATTTCTATGTTTATAGAGATGGCGGTGTAGATATTTCCATGTTCATACAGATAGCGCTGCAGATATTTCCATGTTCATACGGATAGCGGTATAGATATTTCCATGATCGTACAGATGGCGGTGTAGATATTTCCATGTTTACAGGGATAGCGGTGTAGATATTTCCATGTTAATACACAAAGCGGAGTAGATATTTCCAAGTTTACAGAGATAGCAGTATAGATATTTCCATGTTTATAGAGATAGCGTTGTAGATATTTCCTTGTTTATACAGAAAGCAGTATAGATATTTCCATGTTTATACAGATTGCGGTGTAGATATTTCCATGTTTATAGAGATGGCGGTTAAGATATTTCCATGTTCATATAGAGAGTTGTGTAGTTATTTCCAAGTTTATAGATATAGCGGTGTAGGTATTTCCATATTAATACAGATAGCGGTGTAGATATTTCCATGTTTATACAGATACCGGTGTAGATATTTTCATGTTTATAGAGATGGCGGTCCAGATATTTCCTGGTTTATACAGATAGCGGTGTGGGTATTTCCATGTTTATACAGATAGCGGTGTAGATATTTCCATCTTAAAACAGATGGCGGTAGAGATATTTCCATGTTCATACAGATGGCGTTCTAGATATTTCCATGTTAACACAGATAGTGGTGTGGATATTTCCATGTTGTTACAGATAGCGGTGTAGGTATTTTCATGTGTATAGAGATGGCAGTCCAGATATTTCCTTGTTTATACAGATAGTGGTGTAGATATTTCCATGTATATAGAGATAGCGGTGTAGATATTTCCATTTTTATACAGATAGCAGTGTAGATATTTCCACGTCCATAGAGATAGCGGTGTAGATATTTCCACCTTTATAGAGATGGCGGTGGAGGTATTTTGATATTCCTACAGATGGCGGTGTAGATATTTCCATGTTTATACAGATAGCGGTGTAGATATTTCCATCTTAATACAGATGGCGGTGTAGATATTTCTATGTTCCTACAGATGGCGGTGCAGGTATTTCCATGTTCATACAGATGGCGTTGTAGATATTTCCATGTTTATAGAGATGGCGGTGTAGATATTTGCATGTTTATAGACATAGTGGTGTAGATAATTCCATGTATATACAGAAAGCTCTGAAGATATTTCCATGTTCATACAGATGGCGGTGTAGATATTTCCATGTTCATACAGATCGCGGTGTATATATTTCCATGATTATAGAGATAGCGGTGTAGTTATTTTCACGTTTATAGAGATGGCGTTGCAGATATTTCCATGTTTATAGAGATGGCGGTGTAGTTATTTCCATCTTTACATAGATAGCGTTGTAGACATTTCCATGTTCATACAGTAGCGGTGTAGATATTTCCATGTTTATACAGATAGTAGTGTAGATATTTCCATGTTTATAGAGATAGCGGTGTAGTTGTTTCCCTGTTTTACAGATAGCACTGTAGCTATTTCCATGTTTATAGAGATAGCGGTGTATATATTTCCATGTTTATGCAGATAGCGGTGTAGATATTTCCACGTTCATACGGATGTCGGTGTAGATATTTCCATGTTCATAGAGATGGTGCTGTAGATATTTCCACGTTCATAGAGATGTTGCTGTACATATTTCCACGTTTGTACGGATGGCGGTGTAGATATTTCCATGTTTATATAGATGGTGTGTAGATATTTCCATGTTTATACAGAGGGCGGTTTAGATATTTCCATGTTTACAGAGATAGCGGTGTAGATATTTCCATGTTGATACACATAGCGGTGTAGTTATTTCCAAGTTTATAGAGATAGCGGTGTAGATATTTCCATGTTTATACAGATAGCGGCGCAGATATTTCCATCTTATTACAGATGGCGGTGTAGGTATTTTCGTGTTCCTACAGATGGCTGTGTAGATATTTCCATGTTCATACAGACGGCGGTGTAGATATTTCCAAGTTTACAGTGATAGCGGTGTAGTTATGTCCATGCTTATAGGGAAAGCTGTGTAAATATTTCCATGTATATGCAGATAGCAGTGTAGATATTTCCATGTTCATACAGATAGCTGTGTAGATAATTCCACCTTTATAGAGATGGTGGTGTAGATATTTCTATGTTCATACAGATGGCGGTGTAGATATTTCCATGTTCATTGAGATGGCGATGTAGATATTTCCATGTTTATACAGATGGCCGTGTACATATTTCTATGTTTGTAGAGATTGCGGTGTAGATATTTCCATGTTTATTCAGAAAGCGGTGTAGATAATTCCATGTTTACACAGACAGCGGTGCAGACCTTTCCATGTTTACAGAGATAGCGTTGTAGAAATTTACATGTATATTGAGATAGCAGTGTAGTTATTTCCATGTTTATACAGATAGTTCTGAAGATATTTCCATGTTTACACAGATAGCGGTGTGGATATTTGCATGTTCATACAGATAGCGGTGTAGATATTTCCATGTTCATACAGTTAGCGGTGTAGATATTTCCATGTTCCTACAGAGAGCGGTGTACATATTTCCATGTTCATACAGATGGGGGTGATGATATTTACATGTTCATACAGATGACGGTGTAAATTTTCCACGTTCATAGAGATGCCGGTGTAGATATTTCCAAGTTCATATGGATGGCGGTGTAGATATTTCTATGTTCATACAGATGACGGTGTAGATATTGAAATATTTACACAGATAGCGGTGTAGATATTTCCATGTTGATACACATAGTGGTGTAGACATTTCCAAGATTATAGAGATAGCGGTGTAGAAGTTTCCATGTTTATAGAGACAGCGTTGTAGATATTTCCATGTTTATATAGATAGCGGTAAAGATATTTCCATGTTTATACAGATGGCGTTGTAGATATTTCCATGTTCATCCAGATAGCGGTGTAGATATTTCCATGTTCATCCAGATGGCGGTGTAGATATATCCATGTTCATACAGATGGCGGTGAAGATATTTCCATGTTCATACAGATGGCGGTGTAGATATTTCCATGTTCATACAGATAGCGGTGTAGTTATTTCCATGTTTATAGAGAAAGCTGTGTAGATATTTCCATGTATATGCAGATAGCTGTGTTGATATTTCAATGTTCATACAGATAGCGGTGTAGATATTTCTTTGTTCATCCAGATAGCGGTGTAGATATTTACATGTTCATCCAGGTGGCGGTGTAGATATATCCATGTTCATACAGAAGGCGGTGTAGATATTTCCATGTTCCTATAGATGGCGGTGTAGGTATTTCCATGTTCATACAGTTAGCGATGTAGATATTTCCATGTTCATTCAGATATCGGTGTACATATTTCCATGTTCATAAAGATAGCGCTGTAGATATTTCCATGTTCATACAGATGGCTTTGTAGATATTTCCATGTTCATACAGATGGCGGTGTAGATATTTCCATGTTCCTACAGATGGCGGTCTAGATATTTCCATGTTCATACAGAAAGCGGTGTAGTTATTTCCATGATTATAGAATAAGCTGTGTAGATGTTTGCATGTATATGCAGATAGCTGTGTTGATATTTCAATGTTCATACAGATAGCGGTGTAGATATTTCCACGTTCATCCAGATAGCGGTATAGATATTTCCATGTTCATCCAGATGGCGGTGTAGATATATCCATGTTCATACAGCTGGCGGTGAAGATATTTCCATGTTCATACAGATGGTGGTGTAGATATTTCCATGTTCATACAGATGGCAGTGAAGATATTTCCATGTTCAAACAGATGGCGGTGTAGATATTTCCATGTTCATGCTGATGGCGGTGTAGATATTTTCATGTTCCTACAGATGGCGGTGTAGATATTTCCATGTTCATGCTGATGGCGGTGTAGATATTTTCATGTTCCTACAGATGGCGGTGTAGATATTTTCATGTTCATACAGGTGGCGGTGTAGATATTTCCATGTTCATACTGTTGGCTGTGTAGGTATTTCCATGTTCATACAGATGGCTGTGAAGATACTTCCATGTTCATACAGATGGTGGTGAATATATTTCCATGTTCATACAGATGGTGGTGTAGATATTTCCATGTTCCTACAGATGGTGGTGTAGATATTTCCATGTTCATACAGATAGCGGTGTAGTTATTTCCATGTATATAGAGAAAGCTGTGTATATATTTCCATGTATATGCAGATAGCTGTGTTGATATTTCAATGTTCATACAGATAGCGGTGTAGATATTTCCTTGTTCATCCAGGTAGCGGTGTAGATATTTCCATGTTCATCCAGATGTCGGTGTAGATATATCCATGTTCCTACAGATGGCGGTGTAGGTATTTCCACGTTCCTATAGATGTCGGTGTAGGTATTTCCATGTTCATACAGATAGCGATGTAGATATTTCCATGTTCATTCAGATATCGGTGTAGATATTTCAATGTTCATAAAGATATCGCTGCAGATATTTCCAAGATCATACAGATAGCGGTGTAGATATTTCCATGTTCATAGAGATGGCGGTGAACTTATTTCCATGTTCATACAGATGGCGGTGTAGATATTTCCATGTTCATACAGATGGGGGTGTAGATATTTCCATGTTCATACAGACGGCGGTGTAGATATTTCCATGTTCCTACAGATGGCGGTCGTGATGTTTCCATGTTCATACAGAAAGCGGTGTAGTTATTTCCATGATTATAGAGAAAGCTGTGTAGATGTTTACATGTATATGCAGATAGCTGTGTTGATATTTCAATGTTCATACAGATAGCGGTGTAGATATTTCCTTGTTCATCCAGATAGCGGTGTAGATATTTCCATGTTCATGCTGATGGCGGTGTAGATATTTTCATGTTCCTACAGATGGCGGTGTAGATATTTCCATGTTCATACAGGTGGCGGTGTAGATATTTCCATGTTCATACAGTTAGCTGTGTAGATATTTCCATGTTCATAAAGATATCGCTGTAGATATTTCCATGTTCATACAGTTAGCGGTGTGGATATTTCCGTGTTCATACAGATGGCGGTGTAGATATTTCCATGTTCATATAGATAGCGGTGAAGATATTTACATGTTCAAACTGATGGCCGTGTAGATATTTCCATGTTCATAGAAATGGCGGTGCAGATATTACCATGCTCGTAGAGATGGTGGTGTAGATATTTCCATGTTCATACGGATGGCGGTGTAGATATTTCCATGTTCCTACAGATGGCGGTGTAGGTATTTCCATGTTCATACAGATAGCGCTGTAGATATTTCCATGTTCATACAGATAGCGCTGTAGATATTTCCATGTTCATACAGATGGCGGTGAAGTTATTTCCATGTTCATACAGATGGCGGTGTAGATATTTCCATGTTCATACAGATGGTGGTGTAGATATTTCCATGTTCATACAGATGGCGGTGTAGATATTTCCATGTTCCTACAGATGGCGGTCTTGATGTTTCCATGTTCATACAGAAAGCGGTGTAGTTATTTCCATGATTATAGAGAAAGCTGTGTAGATGTTTACATGTATATGCAGATATCTGTGTTGATATTTCAATGTTCATACAGATAGCGGTGTAGATATTTCCTCGTTCATCCAGATAGCGGTGTAGATATTTCCATGTTCATGCTGATGGCGGTGTAGATATTTTCATGTTCCTACAGATGGCGGTGTAGATATTTCCATGTTCATACAGGTGGCGGTGTAAATATATCCATGTTCATACAGATGGCGGTGTAGATATTTCCATGTTCATACAGATGGCGGTGTAGATATTTCCATGTTCATACAGATGGCAGTGTAGATATTTCCATGTTCATACAGATAGCGGTGTAGATATTTCCATGTTCATAGAAATGGCGGTGTAGATATTACCATGCTCATAGAGATGGTGGTGTAGATATTTCCATGTTCATACGGATGGTGGTGTAGATATTTCCATGTTCCTATAGATGGCAGTGTAGGTATTTCCATGTTCATACAAATAGTGAAGTAGATATTTCCATGTTCATTCAGATAGTGGTGTAGATATTTCCATGTTCATACAGATGGCGGTGAAGATATTTCCATGTTCACACAGATGGCAGTGTAGTTATTTCCATGTTCATGCAAATGGTGATGTAGATATTTCCATGTTCATTCAGATAGTGGTGTAGATATTTCCATGTTCATACAGATAGCGCTGTAGATATTTCCATGTTCCTACAGATGGCGGTGTAGATATTTCCATGTTCATACAGATAGCGGTGTAGATATTTCCATGTTCATACAGATGGCGGTGTAGATATTTCCAAGTTCATACAGATAGCGGTGTAAATATTTCCACGTTCATACAGTTAGCGATGCAGATATTTCCATGTTCATACAGATGGCGGTGTAGATATTTCCATGTTCATACAGATGGCGGTGAAGATATTTACATGTTCAAACAGATTGCGGTGTAGATATTTCCGTGATCATAGAGATGGCGGTGTAGATAGTTCCATGCTCATAGAGATGGCCATGTAGATGTTTCCATGTTCATATGGATGGCGGTGTAGATATTTCCATGTCCATACGGATGGCGGTGTAGATATTTCCATGTTTATACAGAGTTCGGTTTAGATATTTCCATGTTTACACAGATAGCGGTGTAGATATTTCCATCTTGATAGAGAAAGCGGTGTAGATATTTCCAAGTTTATAGAGGTAGCAGTGTAGGTATTTCCGTGTTTATAATGATAGCGTTGTAGATCTTTCCATGTTTATACAGATAGCGGTATATATATTTCCATGTTTATACAGATGGCGGTGTAGATATTTCCATGATTATTGAGATGGCGGTCTAGATATATCCATGTTTACAGAGATAGTGGTGTAGTTATTTCCAAGTTTATAGTGAGAGTGGTGTAGATCTATCCATGTTTACAGATAGTGGTTTAGTTACTTTCATGTTTATAAAGATAGCAGTGTAGATATTTCCATTGATATACAGATATCTGTGTTGATATTTCCATGTTCATACAGATATCGGTGTAGATATTTCCATGTGCATACAGAAGGCGGTGAAGATATTTCCATGTTCATACAGATGGCTGTGTAGATATTTCCATATTCCTACAGATGGCGGTGTAGATATTTCCGTGTTCATACAGATAGCGGTGTAGTTATTTCCATGTTTATAGAGAAAGCTGTGTAGATATTTCCATGTATATGCAGATAGCTGTGCAGATATTTCCATGTTCATACAGACAGCGGTGTAGATATATCCATGTTCATACAGGTGGCGGTGAAGATATTTCCATGTTCATACAGATGGCGGTGTAGATGCTTCCATGTTCATACTGATGGTGTAGATATTTCCATGTTCCTACAGATGGCGGTGTAGATATTTCCATGTTCATAGAGATAGCGGTGTAGATATTTCCAAGTTTATAGAGATAGCGGTGTAGTTTTTTCCATGTTTACAGAGAAAGCTGTGTAGATATTTGCATGTATATGCAGATAGCTGTGTAGATATTTCCATGTTCATACAGATAGCGTTGTAGATATTTCCATGTTCATTCAGATGGCGATGTAGACATATCCATGTTCATACAGATGGCGGTGAAGATATTTCCATGTTCATACAAATGGCGGTGTAGATATTTCCATGTTCATACAAATGGCGGTGTAGATATTTCCATGTTCATAGAGACGGCGGTGTAGATATTTCCATGTTTATATAGATAGCGGTGTAGTTATTTAAATGTTTATAGACATAGCAGTGCAGATATTTCCATTGATATACAGATAGCTGTGTAGATATATCCATGTCCATACAGATAGCCGTGTAGATATTTCCATGTTCATACAGGTAGCGGTGTAGATATTTCCATGTTCATACAGATAGCGGTGTAGATATTTCCATGTTCATACAGATAGCGGTGTAGATATTTCCATGTTCATACAGATAGCGGTGTAGATTTCCATGTTCATACAGTTAGCGGTGTAGATATTTCCATGTTCATACAGAAGGCGGTGTAGATATTTCCATCTTCATACAGATGGCGGTGAAGATATTTACTTGTTCAAACAGATGGCGGTGTAGATATTTCCATGTTCATAGAGATGGCTGTTTAGATATTACCATGCTCATAGAGATGGCGGTGCAGTGTTCATATGGATGGCGGTGTGGATATTTCCATGTTCATACGGATGGCGGTGTAGATATTTCCATGTTTATACAGAGTTCGGTTTAGATATTTCCATGTTTACAGAGATAGCGGTGTAGATATTTCCATCTTGATACACTAAGCGGTGTAGATATTTCCAAGTTTATAGAGGTAGCGGTGTAGATATTTCCGGGTTTATAATGATAGCGTTGTAGATATTTCCATGTTTTTACAGATAGCTGTATAGATACTTCCATGTTTATACAGACGGCGGTGTAGATATTTCCATGATTATAGAGATGGCGGTCTAGATATTTCCATGTTTACAGAGATAGTGGTGTAGTTATTTCCAAGTTTATAGAGAGAGCGGTGTAGATATATCCATGTTTATACAGATAGCGGTGTAGTTATTTTCATGTTTATAAAGATAGCAGTGTAGATATTTCCATTGATATACAGATATCTGTGTAGATATTTCCATGTTCATACAGATATCGGTGTAGATATTTCCATGTTCATACGGATAGCGGTGTAGATATATGCATATTCATACAGTTAGCGGTGTAGATATTTCCATGTTCATACAGATGGCGGTGAAGATATTTCCATGTTCATACAGATGGCGGTGTAGATATTTACATGTTCCTGCAGATGGTGGTGTAGATATTTCCATGTTCATACAGATGGCGGTGTACATATCTCCATGTTCAAACAGATGGCAGTGTAGATATTTCCATGTTCATACAGATGGCGGTGTAGATATTTAAATGTTCATATAGATGGCGGTGAAGATATTTCCATGTTCATAGAAATGGCGGTGTAGATATTACCAAGCTCATAGAGATGGTGGTGTAGATATTTCCATGTTCATACTGATGGCGGTGTAGATATTTCCACGTTCCTACAGATGGCGTTGTAGGCATTTGCATGTTCATACAGATAGCGGTGTAAATATTTCCATGTTCATTCAGATAGCGGTGTAGATATTTCCATGTTCATACAGATAGCGCTGCAGATATTTCCATGTTCATACAGACAGTGGTGTAGATATTTCCATGTTCATACAGATAGCGCTGCAGATATTTCCATGTTCATACTGATGGCGGTATAGATATTTCCATGTTCATACAGATAGCGCTGTAGATATTTCCATGTTCATACAGATGGCGGTGTAGATATTTCCATGTTCATACAGATGGTGGTGTAGATATTTCCATGTTCATACAGATGGCGGTGTAGATATTTCCATGTTCCTACAGATGGCGGTCTAGATATTTCCATGTTCATACAGAAAGCGGTGTAGTTATTTCCATGATTATAGAAAAAGCTGTGTAGATGTTTGCATGTATATGCAGATAGCTGTGTTGATATTTCAATGTTCATACAGATAGCAGTGTAGATATTTCCACGTTCATCCAGATAGCGGTGTAGATATTTCCATGTTCATCCAGATGGCGGTGTAGATATATCCATGTTCATACAGCTGGCGGTGAAGATATTTCCATGTTCATACAGATGGTGGTGTAGATATTTCCATGTTCATACAGATGGCGGTGAAGATATTTCCATGTTCAAACAGATGGCGGTGTAGATATTTCCATGTTCATGCTGACGGCGGTGTAGATATTTTCATGTTCCTACAGATGGCGGTGTAGATATTTCCATGTTCATACAGGTGGCGGTGTAGATAATTCCATGTTCATACAGTTAGCTGTGTAGGTATTTCCATGTTCATACAGATGGCTGTGAAGATACTTCCATGTTCATACAGATGGTGGTGAATATATTTCCATGTTCATACAGATGGTGGTGTAGATATTTCCATGTTCCTACAGATGGTGGTGTAGATATTTCCATGTTCATACAGATAGCGGTGTAGATATTTCCATGTATATAGAGAAAGCTGTGTAGATATTTCCATGTATATGCAGATAGCTGTGTTGATATTTCAATATTCATACAGATAGCGGTGTAGATATTTCCTTGTTCATCCAGATAGCGGTGTAGATATTTCCATGTTCATCCAGACGTCGGTGTAGATATATCCATGTTCCTACAGATGGCGGTGTAGATATTTCCATGTTCCTATAGATGGCGGTGTAGGTATTTCCATGTTCATACAGATAGCGATGTAGATATTTCCATGTTCATTCAGATATCGGTGTAGATATTTCCATGTTCGTAAAGATGGCGGTGAAGGTATTTCCATGTTCATACAGATGGCGGTGTAGATATTTCCATGTTCATACAGATGGCGGTGTAGATATTTCCATGTTCATACAGATAGCAGTGTAGTTATTTTCATGTATATAGAGAAAGCTGTGTAGATATTTCCATGTATATGCAGATAGCTGTGTTGATATTTCAATGTTCATACAGATAGCGGTGTAGATATTTCCTTGTTCATCCAGATAGCGGTGTAGATATTTCCATGTTCATCCAGATGTCGGTGTAGATATATCCATGTTCCTACAGATGGCGGTGTAGATATTTCCATGTTCCTATAGATGGCGGTGTAGGTATTTCCATGTTCATACAGATAGCGATGTAGATATTTCCATGTTCATTCAGATATCGGTGTAGATATTTCCATGTTCATACAGATGGCGGTGAAGGTATTTCCATGTTCATACAGATGGCGGTGTAGATATTTCCAAGTTCATAGAGATGGCGGTGTAGATATATCCATGTTCATACAGATGCCTTTGAAGATATTTACATGTTCATACAGATGGAGGTGTAGATATTTCCATGTTCAATCAAATGGCGGTGTAGATATTTCCATGTTCATAGAGATGGCGGTGTAGATATTTCCATGTTTATACCGATAGTGGTGTAGTTATTCCCATGTTTATAGAGATAGCAGTGTAGATATTTCCATTGATATACTGATAGCTGTGTAGATATATCCATGTTCGTACAGACAGCGGTGTAGATATTTCCATGTTCATACAGATAGCGGTGTAGATATTTCCATGTTCATACAGATAGCGGTGTAGATATTTCCATGTTCATACAGATAGCGGTGTAGATATTTCCATGTTCATAGAGTTAGCGGTGTAGATATTTCCATGTTCATACAGATGGCGGTGTAGATATTTCCATGTTCATACAGATAGCGGTGTAGATATTTCCATGTTCATAGAGTTAGCGGTGTAGATATTTCCATGTTCATACAGATGGCGGTGTAGATATTTCCATGTTCATATAGATGGCGGTGAAGATATTTACATGTTCAAATAGATGTTGGTGTAGATATTTCCATGTTCATAGAAGCGTCGGTGCAGATATTACCATGCTCATAGAGATGGCGGTGTAGATATTCCCATGTTCCTACAGATGGCTGTGTAGGTATTTCCATGTTCATACAGATAGCGGTGTAGTTATTTCCATGTTCATTCAGATAGTGGTGTAGATATTTCCATGTTCATACAGATAGCGCTGTAGATATTTCCATGTTCATACAGATAGCGGTGTAGATATTTCCATGTTCATACAGATGGCGGTGAAGACATTTCCATGTTCATACAGATGGCGGTGTAGATATTTCCAAGTTCATGCAGATGGCGGTGTAGATATTTCCATGTTTCTACAGATGGCGGTGTAGATATTTCCATGTTCATACAGATGGTGGTGTAGGTATTTCCATGTTCATACAGATGGCGGTGAAGATATTTCCTTGTTCATAGAGTTATCGGTGTAGATATTTCCATGTTCATACAGATGGCGGTGAAGATATTTCCATGTTCATTCAGATAGCGGTGTAGATGTTTCCATGTCATACAGATGGCGGTGTAGATATTTCCATGTTCCTACAGATGGCCTTGTAGATATTTCCATGTTCCTACAGATAGCGGTGTAGTTATTTCCATGTTCATAGAGATGGCGGTGTAGATATTTCCATGTTTATACAGATAGCGGTGTAGTTATTTCCATGTTTATAGAGATAGAAGTGCCGATATTTCCATTGATATACAGATAGCTGTGTAGATATATCCATGTTCATACAGATAACAGTGTAGATATTTCCATGTTCATACAGATGGCGGTGTAGATATTTCCATGTTCATAAAGATGGCAGTGAAGATATCTGCATGTTGAAACAGATGGCGGTTTGTTTATTTCCATGTTCATAGAGATGGCGGTGTAGATATTACCATGCTCATAGAGATAGCGGTGTAGATGTTTCCATGTTCTTACGGATGGTGGTGTAGATGTTTCCATGTTAATACGGATGGTGGTGTAGATATTTCCATGTTTATACAGAGTTCGGTTTAGATATTTCCATGTTTACATAGATAGCGGTGTAGATATTTCCATGTTGATACACTAAGTTGTGTAGATATTTCCAAGTTTATAGAGGTAGCGGTGTAGATATTTCCATGATTATAATGATAGCGTGGTAGATATTTCCATGTTTATACAGATAGCGGTATAGATATTTCCATGTTTATACAGATGGCCGTGTAGATATTTCCATGATTATAGAGATGGCGGTCTAGATATTTCCATGTTTACAGAGATAGTGGTGCAGTTATTTCCAAGTTTATAGAGAGAGCGGTGTAGATATATCCATGTTTATACAGATAGCGGTGTAGTTATTTTCATGTTTATAAAGATATCAGTGTAGATATTTCCATTGATATACAGATAACTGTGTAGATATTTCCATGTTCATACAGATAGCGGTGTAGATATTTCCATGTTCATACAGACAGCGCTGTAGATATTTCCATGTTCATACAGATGGCGGTGTAGATATATCCATGTGCATACAGATGGCGGTGAAGATATTTCCATGTTCATACAGATAGCGGTGTAGTTACTTCCATGTTTATAGAGAAAGCTGTGTATATATTTCCATGTATATGCAGATAGCTGTGTAGATATTTCCATGTTCATACAGATAGCGGTGTAGATATTTCCATGTTCATCCAGATGGCGGTGTAGGTATATCCATGTTCATACCGATGGCCGTGAAGATATTTCCATAATCATACAGATGGCGGTGTAGATATTTCCATGTTCATACAAATGGCGGTGTAGATATTTCCATATTCATAGAGATGGTGGTGTAGATATTTCCATGTTTATACAAATGGCGGTGTAGGTATTTCCATGTTTATAGAGATAGCGGTGTAGATATTCCCATGTTCATACAGATGGCGGTGTAGATATTTCCATGTTCATGGAGATGGCGGTGTAGATATTTCCATGTTCCTACAGATGGCGGTGTAGATATTTCCATGTTCATCCAGATAGCGGTGTAGATATTTCCATGTTCATCCAGATGGCGGTGTAGATATATCCATGTTCATACAGATGGCGGTGAAGATATTTACATGTTCATACAGATGGCGGTGTAGATATTCCCATGTTCATAGAGATGGCGTTGTAGATATTACCATGCTCATAGAGATGGCGGTGTAGATATTTCCATTTTCATACAGATGGCGATGTAGATATTTCCATGTTTATAGGGATGGCGGTGTAGTTATTTCCATGTTTATACAGAGTTTGGTTTAGATATTTCCATGTTTACACAGATAGCGCTGTAGATATTTCCATGTTGATACACATAGCGGGGTAGATATTTCCAAGTTTATAGAGATAATGGTGTAGATATTTCCATGTTTATACTGATGGCAGTGTAGATATTTCCATGTTTATAGAGTTGGCGGTCTAGATATTTCCATGTTCATAGAGATATGGTGTAGTTATTTCCAAGCTTATATAGAGAGAGGCGTAGATATTTCCATGTTTATACAGATAGCGATGTAGTTATTTTCGTGCTTATAGAGATAGCAGTGTATATATTTCCATTGATATACAGATAGATGTGTAGATATTTCCATGTTCATACAGATTGTGGTGTAGATATTTCCATATTCTTACAGATAGCGGTGTAGATATTTACAAGTTTATATAGATAGCGGTGTAGTTATTTCCATGTTTATACAGATGGCGGTGTAGTTATTTCCATGTTTATAGAGATGGCGGTGTAGATATTTCCACGTTTATAGAGATAGTGGTGCAGTTATTTCCAAGTTTATAGAGAGAGCGGTGTAGATATTTCCATGTTTATACAGATAGCAGTGTAGTTATTTCCGTGTTTATACAGATAGCGGTGTATATATTTACATGTTTATAGAGATGGCGGTTTAGATATTTTCTTGTTTATACAGATAGCGGTGTAGATATTTCCATGTTTATGGAGATAGCGGTGTAGGTATTTCCAATATTATACATGTAGCAGTGTAGATATTTCCATGTTCATACAGATAGCGGTGTAGATATTTCCATGTTTACACAGATAGCGTTGTAGATATTTACATGTTTATAGAGATAGCGGTGTAGTTATTTCCATGTTTATACAGATTGCGCTGAAGATATTTCCATGTTTACACAGATAGCGGTGTGGATATTTCCATTTTTATACAGATAGCGGTGTAGATATTACCATCTTAATACAGATGGCGGTTTAGATATTTCCAAGTTCCTACAGATGGCGCTGTAGTTATTTCCATGTTCATACAGATGGCAGTGTAGATATTTCCAAGTTTATAGAGAGAGCGGTGTAGTTATTTCAAAGTTTATAGAGAAAGCTGTGTAGATATTTCCATGTATATGGAGATAGCTGTGTAGATATTTCGATGTTCATACTGATAGCGGTGTTGATGTTTCCATGTTCCTACAGATAGCGGTGTAGATATTTCCATGTTCATACAGATAACGGTGTAGATATTTCCATGTTCATACAGATGGCGGTGTAGATTTTTCCATGTTCATACAAATAGCGGTGTAGATATTTCCATGTTTATAGAGAAACCTGTGTAGATATTTTCATGTCTATGAAGATAGCTGTGTAGATATTTCCATGTTCATGCAGATAGCGTTGTAGATATTTCCATGTTCATCCAGATGCCGGAGTAGATATATCCATGTTCATACAGATGGCGGTGAAGATATTTCCATGTTCATACAGTTGGCGGTGTAGATATTTCCATGTTCATAGAGATGGCATTGTAGATATTTCCATGTTCATACAAACGGCGCTGTAGATATTTCCATGTTCATAGAGATGGCGTTGTAGATATTTCCATGTTTATACAGACTTCGGTTTAGATATTTCCATGTTTACACAGATAGCGGTGTAGATATTTCCATCTTGATACACATAGCGGTGTAGGTATTTCCAAGTTTATAGAGATAGCGGTGTAGACATTTCCATGTTTATAATGATAGCATTGTAAATATATCCATGTTTATACAGATAGCGGTATAGATATTTCCATGTTTATACAGATGGTGGTGAAAATATTTCCATGTTTATAGAGATTGCGGTCTAGATATTTCCATGTTTATAGAGACAGTGGTGTAGTTATTTCCAAGTTTATAGAGAGAGCGGTGTAGATATATCGATGTTTATACAGATAGCAGTGTAGTTATTTTCATGTTTATAGATATAGCAGTGTAGATATTTCCATTGATATACTGATAGCTGTGTAGATACTTCCATATTCATACAGATTGCGGTGTAGATATTTCCATGTTCATAGTGATAGCGGTGTAGTTATTTCCATGTTTATACAGATGGCGGTGTAGTTATTTCTATGTTTATAGAGATGGCGGTCTAGATATTTCCATGTTTATAAAGATAGTGGTGTAGTTAATTCCAAGTTTCTAGAGAGATCGGTGTAGATATTTGCTTGTTTATACAGATAGGGGTATAGATATTTCCATGTTTATACAGATAGCAGTGCAGATATTTACATGTTTATAGAGATGGCATTCTAGATATTTTCTTGTTTAAACAGATAGCGGTGTAGATTGTCCATGTTTATATAGATAGCGGTGTAGATATTTCCAATTTTATACGGATAGCAGAGTAGATATTTCCATGTTCATGCAGATAGCGGTGTAGACATTTCCATGTTTACACAGATAGCGTTGTAGATATTTACATGTTTATAGAGATAGCGGTAAAGTTATTTCCAGGTTTATACAGCTAACGCTGTAGATATTTCCATGTTTATACAGATAGCGGTGTAGATATTTCCATCTTAATACAGATGGCGGTGTAGATATTTCCATGTTCATACAGATGGCGGTGCAGATATTTCCATGTTTATAGAGATAGCGTTGTAGTTATTTCCATGTTTATAGAGATAGCGGTGTAGATATTTCCAAGTTTATAGAGATAGCAGTGTAGATTTTTCCATGTTTATAGACACAGCGGTGTAGATATTTCCATGTTTATACAGGTAATGGTGTAGATATTTTGATGTTCATGTGGATAGCGGTGTATATATTTCCATGTTCATACAGATAGCGGTGTAGATATTTCCATGTTCATACAGATGGCAGTGAAGATATTTCCATGTTCCTACAGATAGCGGTGTAGATATTTCCATGTTCATACAGATGGCGGTGTAGATATTTCCATGTTCATACAGATAGCGGTGTAGATATTTCCATGTTCATACAGATGGCGTTGTAGAAATTTCCATGTTCATTCTGATGGCAGTGTAGATATTTCCATGTTCATACAGATAGCGGTGAAGATATTTCCATGTTCATACAGATGGCGATGTAGATATTTCCATGTTCATACAGATCGCCGTGTAGATATTTCCATGATTATAGACATGGCGGTGAAGCTATTTACTTGTTTATACAGATAGCGATGTAGATATTTCTATGTTTATAGAGATGGCGGTGTAGATATTTCCATGTTCATACAGATAGCGCTGCAGATATTTCCATGTTCATACGGATAGCGGTATAGATATTTCCATGATCGTACAGATGGCGGTGTAGATATTTCCATGTTTACAGGGATAGCGGTGTAGATATTTCCATGTTAATACACAAAGCGGAGTAGATATTTCCAAGTTTACAGAGATAGCAGTATAGATATTTCCATGTTTATAGAGATAGCGTTGTAGATATTTCCTTGTTTATACAGAAAGCAGTATAGATATTTCCATGTTTATACAGATTGCGGTGTAGATATTTCCATGTTTATAGAGATGGCGGTTAAGATATTTCCATGTTCATATAGAGAGTTGTGTAGTTATTTCCAAGTTTATAGATATAGCGGTGTAGGTATTTCCATATTAATACAGATAGCGGTGTAGATATTTCCATGTTTATACAGATACCGGTGTAGATATTTTCATGTTTATAGAGATGGCGGTCCAGATATTTCCTGGTTTATACAGATAGCGGTGTGGGTATTTCCATGTTTATACAGATAGCGGTGTAGATATTTCCATCTTAAAACAGATGGCGGTAGAGATATTTCCATGTTCATACAGATGGCGTTCTAGATATTTCCATGTTAACACAGATAGTGGTGTGGATATTTCCATGTTGTTACAGATAGCGGTGTAGGTAATTTCATGTGTATAGAGATGGCAGTCCAGATATTTCCTTGTTTATACAGATAGTGGTGTAGATATTTCCATGTATATAGAGATAGCGGTGTAGATATTTCCATTTTTATACAGATAGCAGTGTAGATATTTCCACGTCCATAGAGATAGCGGTGTAGATATTTCCACCTTTATAGAGATGGCGGTGGAGGTATTTTGATATTCCTACAGATGGCGGTGTAGATATTTCCATGTTTATACAGATAGCGGTGTAGATATTTCCATCTTAATACAGATGGCGGTGTAGATATTTCTATGTTCCTACAGATGGCGGTGCAGGTATTTCCATGTTCATACAGATGGCGTTGTAGATATTTCCATGTTTATAGAGATGGCGGTGTAGATATTTGCATGTTTATAGACATAGTGGTGTAGATAATTCCATGTATATACAGAAAGCTCTGAAGATATTTCCATGTTCATACAGATGGCGGTGTAGATATTTCCATGTTCATACAGATCGCGGTGTATATATTTCCATGATTATAGAGATAGCGGTGTAGTTATTTTCACGTTTATAGAGATGGCGTTGCAGATATTTCCATGTTTATAGAGATGGCGGTGTAGTTATTTCCATCTTTACATAGATAGCGTTGTAGACATTTCCATGTTCATACAGTAGCGGTGTAGATATTTCCATGTTTATACAGATAGTAGTGTAGATATTTCCATGTTTATAGAGATAGCGGTGTAGTTGTTTCCCTGTTTTACAGATAGCACTGTAGCTATTTCCATGTTTATAGAGATAGCGGTGTATATATTTCCATGTTTATGCAGATAGCGGTGTAGATATTTCCACGTTCATACGGATGTCGGTGTAGATATTTCCATGTTCATAGAGATGGTGCTGTAGATATTTCCACGTTCATAGAGATGTTGCTGTACATATTTCCACGTTTGTACGGATGGCGGTGTAGATATTTCCATGTTTATATAGATGGTGTGTAGATATTTCCATGTTTATACAGAGGGCGGTTTAGATATTTCCATGTTTACAGAGATAGCGGTGTAGATATTTCCATGTTGATACACATAGCGGTGTAGTTATTTCCAAGTTTATAGAGATAGCGGTGTAGATATTTCTATGTTTATACAGATAGCGGCGCAGATATTTCCATCTTAATACAGATGGCGGTGTAGGTATTTTCGTGTTCCTACAGATGGCTGTGTAGATATTTCCATGTTCATACAGATGGCGGTGTAGATATTTCCAAGTTTACAGTGATAGCGGTGTAGTTATGTCCATGCTTATAGGGAAAGCTGTGTAAATATTTCCATGTATATGCAGATAGCAGTGTAGATATTTCCATGTTCATACAGATAGCTGTGTAGATAATTCCACCTTTATAGAGATGGTGGTGTAGATATTTCTATGTTCATACAGATGGCGGTGTAGATATTTCCATGTTCATTGAGATGGCGATGTAGATATTTCCATGTTTATACAGATGGCCGTGTACATATTTCTATGTTTGTAGAGATTGCGGTGTAGATATTTCCATGTTTATTCAGAAAGCGGTGTAGATAATTCCATGTTTACACAGACAGCGGTGCAGACCTTTCCATGTTTACAGAGATAGCGTTGTAGAAATTTACATGTATATTGAGATAGCAGTGTAGTTATTTCCATGTTTATACAGATAGTGCTGAAGATATTTCCATGTTTACACAGATAGCGGTGTGGATATTTGCATGTTCATACAGATAGCGGTGTAGATATTTCCATCTTAATACAGATGGCGGTGTAGGTATTTTCGTGTTCCTACAGATGGCTGTGTAGATATTTCCATGTTCATACAGATGGCTGTGTAGATATTTCCATGTTCATACAGATAGCGGTGTAGATATTTCCATGTTCATACAGTTAGCGGTGTAGATATTTCCATGTTCCTACAGAGAGCGGTGTACATATTTCCATGTTCATACAGATGGGGGTGATGATATTTACATGTTCATACAGATGACGGTGTAAATTTTCCACGTTCATAGAGATGCCGGTGTAGATATTTCCAAGTTCATATGGATGGCGGTGTAGATATTTCTATGTTCATACAGATGACGGTGTAGATATTGAAATATTTACACAGATAGCGGTGTAGATATTTCCATGTTGATACACATAGTGGTGTAGACATTTCCAAGATTATAGAGATAGCGGTGTAGAAGTTTCCATGTTTATAGAGACAGCGTTGTAGATATTTCCATGTTTATATAGATAGCGGTAAAGATATTTCCATGTTTATACAGATGGCGTTGTAGATATTTCCATGTTCATCCAGATAGCGGTGTAGATATTTCCATGTTCATCCAGATGGCGGTGTAGATATATCCATGTTCATACAGATGGCGGTGAAGATATTTCCATGTTCATACAGATGGCGGTGTAGATATTTCCATGTTCATACAGATAGCGGTGTAGTTATTTCCATGTTTATAGAGAAAGCTGTGTAGATATTTCCATGTATATGCAGATAGCTGTGTTGATATTTCAATGTTCATACAGATAGCGGTGTAGATATTTCTTTGTTCATCCAGATAGCGGTGTAGATATTTACATGTTCATCCAGGTGGCGGTGTAGATATATCCATGTTCATACAGAAGGCGGTGTAGATATTTCCATGTTCCTATAGATGGCGGTGTAGGTATTTCCATGTTCATACAGTTAGCGATGTAGATATTTCCATGTTCATTCAGATATCGGTGTACATATTTCCATGTTCATAAAGATAGCGCTGTAGATATTTCCATGTTCATACAGATGGCTTTGTAGATATTTCCATGTTCATACAGATGGCGGTGTAGATATTTCCATGTTCCTACAGATGGCGGTCTAGATATTTCCATGTTCATACAGAAAGCGGTGTAGTTATTTCCATGATTATAGAATAAGCTGTGTAGATGTTTGCATGTATATGCAGATAGCTGTGTTGATATTTCAATGTTCATACAGATAGCGGTGTAGATATTTCCACGTTCATCCAGATAGCGGTATAGATATTTCCATGTTCATCCAGATGGCGGTGTAGATATATCCATGTTCATACAGCTGGCGGTGAAGATATTTCCATGTTCATACAGATGGTGGTGTAGATATTTCCATGTTCATACAGATGGCAGTGAAGATATTTCCATGTTCAAACAGATGGCGGTGTAGATATTTCCATGTTCATGCTGATGGCGGTGTAGATATTTTCATGTTCCTACAGATGGCGGTGTAGATATTTCCATGTTCATGCTGATGGCGGTGTAGATATTTTCATGTTCCTACAGATGGCGGTGTAGATATTTTCATGTTCATACAGGTGGCGGTGTAGATATTTCCATGTTCATACTGTTGGCTGTGTAGGTATTTCCATGTTCATACAGATGGCTGTGAAGATACTTCCATGTTCATACAGATGGTGGTGAATATATTTCCATGTTCATACAGATGGTGGTGTAGATATTTCCATGTTCCTACAGATGGTGGTGTAGATATTTCCATGTTCATACAGATAGCGGTGTAGTTATTTCCATGTATATAGAGAAAGCTGTGTATATATTTCCATGTATATGCAGATAGCTGTGTTGATATTTCAATGTTCATACAGATAGCGGTGTAGATATTTCCTTGTTCATCCAGGTAGCGGTGTAGATATTTCCATGTTCATCCAGATGTCGGTGTAGATATATCCATGTTCCTACAGATGGCGGTGTAGGTATTTCCATGTTCCTATAGATGACGGTGTAGGTATTTCCATGTTCATACAGATAGCGATGTAGATATTTCCATGTTCATTCAGATATCGGTGTAGATATTTCAATGTTAATAAAGATATCGCTGCAGATATTTCCAAGATCATACAGATAGCGGTGTAGATATTTCCATGTTCATAGAGATGGCGGTGAAGTTATTTCCATGTTCATACAGATGGCGGTGTAGATATTTCCATGTTCATACAGATGGCGGTGTAGATATTTCCATGTTCATACAGACGGCGGTGTAGATATTTCCATGTTCCTACAGATGGCGGTCGTGATGTTTCCATGTTCATACAGAAAGCGGTGTAGTTATTTCCATGATTATAGAGAAAGCTGTGTAGATGTTTACATGTATATGCAGATAGCTGTGTTGATATTTCAATGTTCATACAGATAGCGGTGTAGATATTTCCTTGTTCATCCAGATAGCGGTGTAGATATTTCCATGTTCATGCTGATGGCGGTGTAGATATTTTCATGTTCCTACAGATGGCGGTGTAGATATTTCCATGTTCATACAGGTGGCGGTGTAGATATTTCCATGTTCATACAGTTAGCTGTGTAGATATTTCCATGTTCATAAAGATATCGCTGTAGATATTTCCATGTTCATACAGTTAGCGGTGTGGATATTTCCATGTTCATACAGATGGCGGTGTAGATATTTCCATGTTCATATAGATAGCGGTGAAGATATTTACATGTTCAAACTGATGGCCGTGTAGATATTTCCATGTTCATAGAAATGGCGGTGCAGATATTACCATGCTCGTAGAGATGGTGGTGTAGATATTTCCATGTTCATACGGATGGCGGTGTAGATATTTCCATGTTCCTACAGATGGCGGTGTAGGTATTTCCATGTTCATACAGATAGCGCTGTAGATATTTCCATGTTCATACAGATAGCGCTGTAGATATTTCCATGTTCATACAGATGGCGGTGAAGTTATTTCCATGTTCATACAGATGGCGGTGTAGATATTTCCATGTTCATACAGATGGTGGTGTAGATATTTCCATGTTCATACAGATGGCGGTGTAGATATTTCCATGTTCCTACAGATGGCGGTCTTGATGTTTCCATGTTCATACAGAAAGCGGTGTAGTTATTTCCATGATTATAGAGAAAGCTGTGTAGATGTTTACATGTATATGCAGATATCTGTGTTGATATTTCAATGTTCATACAGATAGCGGTGTAGATATTTCCTCGTTCATCCAGATAGCGGTGTAGATATTTCCATGTTCATGCTGATGGCGGTGTAGATATTTTCATGTTCCTACAGATGGCGGTGTAGATATTTCCATGTTCATACAGGTGGCGGTGTAAATATTTCCATGTTCATACAGATGGCGGTGTAGATATTTCCATGTTCATACAGATGGCGGTGTAGATATTTCCATGTTCATACAGATGGCAGTGTAGATATTTCCATGTTCATACAGATAGCGGTGTAGATATTTCCATGTTCATAGAAATGGCGGTGTAGATATTACCATGCTCATAGAGATGGTGGTGTAGATATTTCCATGTTCATACGGATGGTGGTGTAGATATTTCCATGTTCCTATAGATGGCAGTGTAGGTATTTCCATGTTCATACAAATAGTGATGTAGATATTTCCATGTTCATTCAGATAGTGGTGTAGATATTTCCATGTTCATACAGATGGCGGTGAAGATATTTCCATGTTCACACAGATGGCAGTGTAGTTATTTCCATGTTCATGCAAATGGTGATGTAGATATTTCCATGTTCATTCAGATAGTGGTGTAGATATTTCCATGTTCATACAGATAGCGCTGTAGATATTTCCATGTTCCTACAGATGGCGGTGTAGATATTTCCATGTTCATACAGATAGCGGTGTAGATATTTCCATGTTCATACAGATGGCGGTGTAGATATTTCCATGTTCATACAGATAGCGGTGTAAATATTTCCACGTTCATACAGTTAGCGATGCAGATATTTCCATGTTCATACAGATGGCGGTGTAGATATTTCCATGTTCATACAGATGGCGGTGAAGATATTTACATGTTCAAACAGATTGCGGTGTAGATATTTCTGTGATCATAGAGATGGCGGTGTAGATAGTTCCATGCTCATAGAGATGGCCATGTAGATGTTTCCATGTTCATACGGATGGCGGTGTAGATATTTCCATGTCCATACGGATGGCGGTGTAGATATTTCCATGTTTATACAGAGTTCGGTTTAGATATTTCCATGTTTACACAGATAGCGGTGTAGATATTTCCATCTTGATAGAGAAAGCGGTGTAGATATTTCCAAGTTTATAGAGGTAGCAGTGTAGGTATTTCCGTGTTTATAATGATAGCGTTGTAGATCTTTCCATGTTTATACAGATAGCGGTATATATATTTCCATGTTTATACAGATGGCGGTGTAGATATTTCCATGATTATTGAGATGGCGGTCTAGATATATCCATGTTTACAGAGATAGTGGTGTAGTTATTTCCAAGTTTATAGTGAGAGTGGTGTAGATCTATCCATGTTTACAGATAGTGGTTTAGTTACTTTCATGTTTATAAAGATAGCAGTGTAGATATTTCCATTGATATACAGATATCTGTGTTGATATTTCCATGTTCATACAGATATCGGTGTAGATATTTCCATGTGCATACAGAAGGCGGTGAAGATATTTCCATGTTCATACAGATGGCTGTGTAGATATTTCCATATTCCTACAGATGGCGGTGTAGATATTTCCGTGTTCATACAGATAGCGGTGTAGTTATTTCCATGTATATAGAGAAAGCTGTGTAGATATTTCCATGTATATGCAGATAGCTGTGCAGATATTTCCATGTTCATACAGACAGCGGTGTAGATATATCCATGTTCATACAGGTGGCGGTGAAGATATTTCCATGTTCATACAGATGGCGGTGTAGATGCTTCCATGTTCATACTGATGGTGTAGATATTTCCATGTTCCTACAGATGGCGGTGTAGATATTTCCATGTTCATACAGATAGCGGTGTAGATATTTCCATGTTCATTCAGATATCGGTGTAGATATTTCAATGTTCATAAAGATATCGCTGCAGATATTTCCAAGATCATACAGATAGCGGTGTAGATATTTCCATGTTCATAGAGATGGCGGTGAAGTTATTTCCATGTTCATACAGATGGCGGTGTAGATATTTCCATGTTCATACAGATGGCGGTGTAGATATTTCCATGTTCATACAGACGGCGGTGTAGATATTTCCATGTTCCTACAGATGGCGGTCGTGATGTTTCCATGTTCATACAGAAAGCGGTGTAGTTATTTCCATGATTATAGAGAAAGCTGTGTAGATGTTTACATGTATATGCAGATAGCTGTGTTGATATTTCAATGTTCATACAGATAGCGGTGTAGATATTTCCTTGTTCATCCAGATAGCGGTGTAGATATTTCCATGTTCATGCTGATGGCGGTGTAGATATTTTCATGTTCCTACAGATGGCGGTGTAGATATTTCCATGTTCATACAGGTGGCGGTGTAGATATTTCCATGTTCATACAGTTAG
Source organism: Gorilla gorilla gorilla (assembly GCF_029281585.2). Taxonomy (NCBI): domain Eukaryota; kingdom Metazoa; phylum Chordata; class Mammalia; order Primates; family Hominidae; genus Gorilla; species Gorilla gorilla. The sequence continues at coordinate 445,314 of NC_073233.2, read as the reverse complement.
CTGTGTAGATATTTCCATGTTCATAAAGATATCGCTGTAGATATTTCCATGTTCATACAGTTAGCGGTGTAGATATTTCCATGTTCATACAGATGGCGGTGTAGATATTTCCATGTTCATATAGATAGCGGTGAAGATATTTACATGTTCAAACTGATGGCCGTGTAGATATTTCCATGTTCATAGAAATGGCGGTGCAGATATAACCATGCTCGTAGAGATGGTGGTGTAGATATTTCCATGTTCATACGGATGGCGGTGTAGATATTTCCATGTTCCTACAGATGGCGGTGTAGGTATTTCCATGTTCATACAGATAGCGCTGTAGATATTTCCATGTTCATACAGATAGCGCTGTAGATATTTCCATGTTCATACAGATGGCGGTGAAGTTATTTCCATGTTCATACAGATGGCGGTGTAGATATTTCCATGTTCATACAGATGGTGGTGTAGATATTTCCATGTTCATACAGATGGCGGTGTAGATATTTCCATGTTCCTACAGATGGCGGTCTTGATGTTTCCATGTTCATACAGAAAGCGGTGTAGTTATTTCCATGATTATAGAGAAAGCTGTGTAGATGTTTACATGTATATGCAGATATCTGTGTTGATATTTCAATGTTCATACAGATAGCGGTGTAGATATTACCTTGTTCATCCAGATAGCGGTGTAGATATTTCCATGTTCATGCTGATGGCGGTGTAGATATTTTCATGTTCCTACAGATGGCGGTGTAGATATTTCCATGTTCATACAGGTGGCGGTGTAAATATTTCCATGTTCATACAGATGGCGGTGTAGATATTTCCATGTTCATACAGATGGCGGTGTAGATATTTCCATGTTCATACAGATGGCAGTGTAGATATTTCCATGTTCATACAGATAGCGGTGTAGATATTTCCATGTTCATAGAAATGGCGGTGTAGATATTACCATGCTCATAGAGATGGTGGTGTAGATATTTCCATGTTCATACGGATGGTGGTGTAGATATTTCCATGTTCCTATAGATGGCAGTGTAGGTATTTCCATGTTCATACAAATAGTGAAGTAGATATTTCCATGTTCATTCAGATAGTGGTGTAGATATTTCCATGTTCATACAGATGGCGGTGAAGATATTTCCATGTTCACACAGATGGCAGTGTAGTTATTTCCATGTTCATGCAAATGGTGATGTAGATATTTCCATGTTCATTCAGATAGTGGTGTAGATATTTCCATGTTCATACAGATAGCGCTGTAGATATTTCCATGTTCCTACAGATGGCGGTGTAGATATTTCCATGTTCATACAGATAGCGGTGTAGATATTTCCATGTTCATACAGATGGCGGTGTAGATATTTCCATGTTCATACAGATAGCGGTGTAAATATTTCCACGTTCATACAGTTAGCGATGCAGATATTTCCATGTTCATACAGATGGCGGTGTAGATATTTCCATGTTCATACAGATGGCGGTGAAGATATTTACATGTTCAATCAGATTGCGGTGTAGATATTTCCGTGATCATAGAGATGGCGGTGTAGATAGTTCCATGCTCATAGAGATGGCCATGTAGATGTTTCCATGTTCATACGGATGGCGGTGTAGATATTTCCATGTCCATACGGATGGCGGTGTAGATATTTCCATGTTTATACAGAGTTCGGTTTAGATATTTCCATGTTTACACAGATAGCGGTGTAGATATTTCCATCTTGATAGAGAAAGCGGTGTAGATATTTCCAAGTTTATAGAGGTAGCAGTGTAGGTATTTCCGTGTTTATAATGATAGCGTTGTAGATCTTTCCATGTTTATACAGATAGCGGTATATATATTTCCATGTTTATACAGATGGCGGTGTAGATATTTCCATGATTATTGAGATGGCGGTCTAGATATATCCATGTTTACAGAGATAGTGGTGTAGTTATTTCCAAGTTTATAGTGAGAGTGGTGTAGATCTATCCATGTTTACAGATAGTGGTTTAGTTACTTTCATGTTTATAAAGATAGCAGTGTAGATATTTCCATTGATATACAGATATCTGTGTTGATATTTCCATGTTCATACAGATATCGGTGTAGATATTTCCATGTGCATACAGAAGGCGGTGAAGATATTTCCATGTTCATACAGATGGCTGTGTAGATATTTCCATATTCCTACAGATGGCGGTGTAGATATTTCCGTGTTCATACAGATAGCGGTGTAGTTATTTCCATGTTTATAGAGAAAGCTGTGTAGATATTTCCATGTATATGCAGATAGCTGTGCAGATATTTCCATGTTCATACAGACAGCGGTGTAGATATATCCATGTTCATACAGATGGCGGTGAAGATATTTCCATGTTCATACAGATGGCGGTGTAGATGCTTCCATGTTCATACTGATGGTGTAGATAGTTCCATGTTCCTACAGATGGCGGTGTAGATATTTCCATGTTCATAGAGATAGCGGTGTAGATATTTCCAAGTTTATAGAGATAGCGGTGTAGTTTTTTCTATGTTTACAGAGAAAGCTGTGTAGATATTTGCATGTATATGCAGATAGCTGTGTAGATATTTCCATGTTCATACAGATAGCGTTGTAGATATTTCCATGTTCATTCAGATGGCGATGTAGACATATCCATGTTCATACAGATGGCGGTGAAGATATTTCCATGTTCATACAAATGGCGGTGTAGATATTTCCATGTTCATACAAATGGCGGTGTAGATATTTCCATGTTCATAGAGACGGCGGTGTAGATATTTCCATGTTTATATAGATAGCGGTGTAGTTATTTAAATGTTTATAGACATAGCAGTGCAGATATTTCCATTGATATACAGATAGCTGTGTAGATATATCCATGTCCATACAGATAGCCGTGTAGATATTTCCATGTTCATACAGGTAGCGGTGTAGATATTTCCATGTTCATACAGATAGCGGTGTAGATATTTCCATGTTCATACAGATAGCGGTGTAGATATTTCCATGTTCATACAGATAGCGGTGTAGATTTCCATGTTCATACAGATAGCGGTGTAGATATTTCCATGTTCATACAGAAGGCGGTGTAGATATTTCCATCTTCATACAGATGGCGGTGAAGATATTTACTTGTTCAAACAGATGGCGGTGTAGATATTTCCATGTTCATAGAGATGGCTGTTTAGATATTACCATGCTCATAGAGATGGCGGTGCAGTGTTCATATGGATGGCGGTGTGGATATTTCCATGTTCATACGGATGGCGGTGTAGATATTTCCATGTTTATACAGAGTTCGGTTTAGATATTTCCATGTTTACAGAGATAGCGGTGTAGATATTTCCATCTTGATACACTAAGCGGTGTAGATATTTCCAAGTTTATAGAGGTAGCGGTGTAGATATTTCCGGGTTTATAATGATAGCGTTGTAGATATTTCCATGTTTTTACAGATAGCTGTATAGATACTTCCATGTTTATACAGACGGCGGTGTAGATATTTCCATGATTATAGAGATGGCGGTCTAGATATTTCCATGTTTACAGAGATAGTGGTGTAGTTATTTCCAAGTTTATAGAGAGAGCGGTGTAGATATATCCATGTTTATACAGATAGCGGTGTAGTTATTTTCATGTTTATAAAGATAGCAGTGTAGATATTTCCATTGATATACAGATATCTGTGTAGATATTTCCATGTTCATACAGATATCGGTGTAGATATTTCCATGTTCATACGGATAGCGGTGTAGATATATGCATATTCATACAGTTAGCGGTGTAGATATTTCCATGTTCATACAGATGGCGGTGAAGATATTTCCATGTTCATACAGATGGCGGTGTAGATATTTACATGTTCCTGCAGATGGTGGTGTAGATATTTCCATGTTCATACAGATGGCGGTGTACATATCTCCATGTTCAAACAGATGGCAGTGTAGATATTTCCATGTTCATACAGATGGCGGTGTAGATATTTAAATGTTCATATAGATGGCGGTGAAGATATTTCCATGTTCATAGAAATGGCGGTGTAGATATTACCAAGCTCATAGAGATGGTGGTGTAGATATTTCCATGTTCATACTGATGGCGGTGTAGATATTTCCACGTTCCTACAGATGGCGTTGTAGGCATTTGCATGTTCATACAGATAGCGGTGTAAATATTTCCATGTTCATTCAGATAGCGGTGTAGATATTTCCATGTTCATACAGATAGCGCTGCAGATATTTCCATGTTCATACAGACAGTGGTGTAGATATTTCCATGTTCATACAGATAGCGCTGCAGATATTTCCATGTTCATACTGATGGCGGTATAGATATTTCCATGTTCATACAGATAGCGCTGTAGATATTTCCATGTTCATACAGATGGCGGTGTAGATATTTCCATGTTCATACAGATGGTGGTGTAGATATTTCCATGTTCATACAGATGGCGGTGTAGATATTTCCATGTTCCTACAGATGGCGGTCTAGATATTTCCATGTTCATACAGAAAGCGGTGTAGTTATTTCCATGATTATAGAAAAAGCTGTGTAGATGTTTGCATGTATATGCAGATAGCTGTGTTGATATTTCAATGTTCATACAGATAGCAGTGTAGATATTTCCACGTTCATCCAGATAGCGGTGTAGATATTTCCATGTTCATCCAGATGGCGGTGTAGATATATCCATGTTCATACAGCTGGCGGTGAAGATATTTCCATGTTCATACAGATGGTGGTGTAGATATTTCCATGTTCATACAGATGGCGGTGTAGATATTTCCATGTTCATAGAGATGGCGGTGTAGATATTTCCATGTTCATAGAGATGGCGGTGTAGATATTTCCATGTTCATCGGGATGGTGGTGTAGATATTTCCATGTTCCTACAGATGGCGGTGTAGGTATTTCCATGTTCATACAGATAGCGCTGTAGATATTTCCATGTTCATACAGATAGCGCTGTAGATATTTCCATGTTCATACAGATGGCGGTGAAGTTATTTCCATGTTCATACAGATGGCGGTGTAGATATTTCCATGTTCATACAGATGGTGGTGTAGATATTTCCATGTTCATACAGATGGCGGTGTAGATATTTCCATGTTCCTACAGATGGCGGTCTTGATGTTTCCATGTTCATACAGAAAGCGGTGTAGTTATTTCCATGATTGTAGAGAAAGCTGTGTAGATGTTTACATGCATATGCAGATATCTGTGTTGATATTTCAATGTTCATACAGATAGCGGTGTAGATATTTCCTTGTTCATCCAGATAGCGGTGTAGATATTTCCATGTTCATGCTGATGGCGGTGTAGATATTTTCATGTTCCTACAGATAGCGGTGTAGATATTTCCATGTTCATACAGGTGGCGGTGTAAATATTTCCATGTTCATACAGATGGCGGTGTAGATATTTCCATGTTCATACAGATGGCGGTGTAGATATTTCCATGTTCATACAGATGGCAGTGTAGATATTTCCATGTTCATACAGATAGCGGTGTAGATATTTCCATGTTCATAGAAATGGCGGTGTAGATATTACCATGCTCATAGAGATGGTGGTGTAGATATTTCCATGTTCATACGGATGGTGGTGTAGATATTTCCATGTTCCTATAGATGGCAGTGTAGGTATTTCCATGTTCATACAAATAGTGATGTAGATATTTCCATGTTCATTCAGATAGTGGTGTAGATATTTCCATGTTCATACAGATGGCGGTGAAGATATTTCCATGTTCACACAGATGGCAGTGTAGTTATTTCCATGTTCATGCAAATGGTGATGTAGATATTTCCATGTTCATTCAGATAGTGGTGTAGATATTTCCATGTTCATACAGATAGCGCTGTAGATATTTCCATGTTCCTACAGATGGCGGTGTAGATATTTCCATGTTCATACAGATAGCGGTGTAGATATTTCCATGTTCATACAGATGGCGGTGTAGATATTTCCATGTTCATACAGATAGCGGTGTAAATATTTCCACGTTCATACAGTTAGCGATGCAGATATTTCCATGTTCATACAGATGGCGGTGTAGATATTTCCATGTTCATACAGATGGCGGTGAAGATATTTACATGTTCAAACAGATTGCGGTGTAGATATTTCCGTGATCATAGAGATGGCGGTGTAGATAGTTCCATGCTCATAGAGATGGCCATGTAGATGTTTCCATGTTCATACGGATGGCGGTGTAGATATTTCCATGTCCATACGGATGGCGGTGTAGATATTTCCATGTTTATACAGAGTTCGGTTTAGATATTTCCATGTTTACACAGATAGCGGTGTAGATATTTCCATCTTGATAGAGAAAGCGGTGTAGATATTTCCAAGTTTATAGAGGTAGCAGTGTAGGTATTTCCGTGTTTATAATGATAGCGTTGTAGATCTTTCCATGTTTATACAGATAGCGGTATATATATTTCCATGTTTATACAGATGGCGGTGTAGATATTTCCATGATTATTGAGATGGCGGTCAAGATATTTCCATGTTTACAGAGATAGTGGTGTAGTTATTTCCAAGTTTATAGTGAGAGTGGTGTAGATCTATCCATGTTTACAGATAGTGGTTTAGTTACTTTCATGTTTATAAAGATAGCAGTGTAGATATTTCCATTGATATACAGATATCTGTGTTGATATTTCCATGTTCATACAGATATCGGTGTAGATATTTCCATGTGCATACAGAAGGCGGTGAAGATATTTCCATGTTCATACAGATGGCTGTGTAGATATTTCCATATTCCTACAGATGGCGGTGTAGATATTTCCGTGTTCATACAGATAGCGGTGTAGTTATTTCCATGTTTATAGAGAAAGCTGTGTAGATATTTCCATGTATATGCAGATAGCTGTGCAGATATTTCCATGTTCATACAGACAGCGGTGTAGATATATCCATGTTCATACAGATGGCGGTGAAGATATTTCCATGTTCATACAGATGGCGGTGTAGATGCTTCCATGTTCATACTGATGATGTAGATATTTCCATGTTCCTACAGATGGCGGTGTAGATATTTCCATGTTCATAGAGATAGCGGTGTAGATATTTCCAAGTTTATAGAGATAGCGGTGTAGTTTTTTCCATGTTTACAGAGAAAGCTGTGTAGATATTTGCATGTATATGCAGATAGCTGTGTAGATATTTCCATGTTCATACAGATAGCGTTGTAGATATTTCCATGTTCATTCAGATGGCGATGTAGACATATCCATGTTCATACAGATGGCGGTGAAGATATTTCCATGTTCATACAAATGGCGGTGTAGATATTTCCATGTTCATACAAATGGCGGTGTAGATATTTCCATGTTCATAGAGACGGCGGTGTAGATATTTCCATGTTTATATAGATAGCGGTGTAGTTATTTAAATGTTTATAGACATAGCAGTGCAGATATTTCCATTGATATACAGATAGCTGTGTAGATATATCCATGTCCATACAGATAGCCGTGTAGATATTTCCATGTTCATACAGGTAGCGGTGTAGATATTTCCATGTTCATACAGATAGCGGTGTAGATATTTCCATGTTCATACAGATAGCGGTGTAGATATTTCCATGTTCATACAGATAGCGGTGTAGATTTCCATGTTCATACAGTTAGCGGTGTAGATATTTCCATGTTCATACAGAAGGCGGTGTAGATATTTCCATCTTCATACAGATGGCGGTGAAGATATTTACTTGTTCAAACAGATGGCGGTGTAGATATTTCCATGTTCATAGAGATGGCTGTTTAGATATTACCATGCTCATAGAGATGGCGGTGCAGTGTTCATATGGATGGCGGTGTGGATATTTCCATGTTCATACGGATGGCGGTGTAGATATTTCCATGTTTATACAGAGTTCGGTTTAGATATTTCCATGTTTACAGAGATAGCGGTGTAGATATTTCCATCTTGATACACTAAGCGGTGTAGATATTTCCAAGTTTATAGAGGTAGCGGTGTAGATATTTCCGGGTTTATAATGATAGCGTTGTAGATATTTCCATGTTTTTACAGATAGCTGTATAGATACTTCCATGTTTATACAGACGGCGGTGTAGATATTTCCATGATTATAGAGATGGCGGTCTAGATATTTCCATGTTTACAGAGATAGTGGTGTAGATATTTCCAAGTTTATAGAGAGAGCGGTGTAGATATATCCATGTTTATACAGATAGCGGTGTAGTTATTTTCATGTTTATAAAGATAGCAGTGTAGATATTTCCATTGATATACAGATATCTGTGTAGATATTTCCATGTTCATACAGATATCGGTGTAGATATTTCCATGTTCATACGGATAGCGGTGTAGATATATGCATATTCATACAGTTAGCGGTGTAGATATTTCCATGTTCATACAGATGGCGGTGAAGATATTTCCATGTTCATACAGATGGCGGTGTAGATATTTACATGTTCCTGCAGATGGTGGTGTAGATATTTCCATGTTCATACAGATGGCGGTGTACATATCTCCATGTTCAAACAGATGGCAGTGTAGATATATCCATGTTCATACAGATGGCGGTGTAGATATTTCAAAGTTTATAGAGATATCGCTGTAGTTATTTCCATATTTATAGAGAAATCTGTGTAGATATTTCCATGTATATGCAGATAGCTGTGTTGATATTTCAATGTTCATACAGATAGCGGTGCAGATATTTCCATGTTCATCCAGATAGCGGTGTAGATATTTCCATGTTCATCCAAATGGCGGTGTAGATATATCCATGTTCATTCAGATGGCGGTGAAGATATTTCCATGTTCATACAGATGGCGGTGTAGATATTTAAATGTTCATATAGATGGCGGTGAAGATATTTCCATGTTCATAGAAATGGCGGTGTAGATATTACCAAGCTCATAGAGATGGTGGTGTAGATATTTCCATGTTCATACTGATGGCGGTGTAGATATTTCCACGTTCCTACAGATGGCGTTGTAGGCATTTGCATGTTCATACAGATAGCGGTGTAAATATTTCCATGTTCATTCAGATAGCGGTGTAGATATTTCCATGTTCATACAGATAGCGCTGCAGATATTTCCATGTTCATACAGACAGTGGTGTAGATATTTCCATGTTCATACAGATAGCGCTGCAGATATTTCCATGTTCATACTGATGGCGGTATAGATATTTCCATGTTCATACAGATAGCGCTGTAGATATTTCCATGTTCATACAGATGGCGGTGTAGATATTTCCATGTTCATACAGATGGTGGTGTAGATATTTCCATGTTCATACAGATGGCGGTGTAGATATTTCCATGTTCCTACAGATGGCGGTCTAGATATTTCCATGTTCATACAGAAAGCGGTGTAGTTATTTCCATGATTATAGAAAAAGCTGTGTAGATGTTTGCATGTATATGCAGATAGCTGTGTTGATATTTCAATGTTCATACAGATAGCGGTGTAGATATTTCCACGTTCATCCAGATAGCGGTGTAGATATTTCCATGTTCATCCAGATGGCGGTGTAGATATATCCATGTTCATACAGCTGGCGGTGAAGATATTTCCATGTTCATACAGATGGTGGTGTAGATATTTCCATGTTCATACAGATGGCGGTGAAGATATTTCCATGTTCAAACAGATGGCGGTGTAGATATTTCCATGTTCATGCTGACGGCGGTGTAGATATTTTCATGTTCCTACAGATGGCGGTGTAGATATTTCCATGTTCATACAGGTGGCGGTGTAGATAATTCCATGTTCATACAGTTAGCTGTGTAGGTATTTCCATGTTCATACAGATGGCTGTGAAGATACTTCCATGTTCATACAGATGGTGGTGAATATATTTCCATGTTCATACAGATGGTGGTGTAGATATTTCCATGTTCCTACAGATGGTGGTGTAGATATTTCCATGTTCATACAGATAGCGGTGTAGATATTTCCATGTATATAGAGAAAGCTGTGTAGATATTTCCATGTATATGCAGATAGCTGTGTTGATATTTCAATGTTCATACAGATAGCGGTGTAGATATTTCCTTGTTCATCCAGATAGCGGTGTAGATATTTCCATGTTCATCCAGACGTCGGTGTAGATATATCCATGTTCCTACAGATGGCGGTGTAGATATTTCCATGTTCCTATAGATGGCGGTGTAGGTATTTCCATGTTCATACAGATAGCGATGTAGATATTTCCATGTTCATTCAGATATCGGTGTAGATATTTCCATGTTCGTAAAGATGGCGGTGAAGGTATTTCCATGTTCATACAGATGGCGGTGTAGATATTTCCATGTTCATACAGATGGCGGTGTAGATATTTCCATGTTCATACAGATAGCGGTGTAGTTATTTTCATGTATATAGAGAAAGCTGTGTAGATATTTCCATGTATATGCAGATAGCTGTGTTGATATTTCAATGTTCATACAGATAGCGGTGTAGATATTTCCTTGTTCATCCAGATAGCGGTGTAGATATTTCCATGTTCATCCAGATGTCGGTGTAGATATATCCATGTTCCTACAGATGGCGGTGTAGATATTTCCATGTTCCTATAGATGGCGGTGTAGGTATTTCCATGTTCATACAGATAGCGATGTAGATACTTCCATGTTCATTCAGATATCGGTGTAGATATTTCCATGTTCATACAGATGGCGGTGAAGGTATTTCCATGTTCATACAGATGGCGGTGTAGATATTTCCATGTTCATACAGATGGCGGTGTAGATATATCCATGTTCATACAGATGCCTTTGAAGATATTTACATGTTCATACAGATGGAGGTGTAGATATTTCCATGTTCAATCAAATGGGGCTGTAGATATTTCCATGTTCATAGAGATGGCGGTGTAGATATTTCCATGTTTATACCGATAGCGGTGTAGTTATTCCCATGTTTATAGAGATAGCAGTGTAGATATTTCCATTGATATACTGATAGCTGTGTAGATATATCCATGTTCGTACAGACAGCGGTGTAGATATTTCCATGTTCATACAGATAGCGGTGTAGATATTTCCATGTTCATACAGATAGCGGTGTAGATATTTCCATGTTCATACAGATAGCGGTGTAGATATTTCCATGTTCATAGAGTTAGCGGTGTAGATATTTCCATGTTCATACAGATGGCGGTGTAGATATTTCCATGTTCATATAGATGGCGGTGAAGATATTTACATGTTCAAATAGATGTTGGTGTAGATATTTCCATGTTCATAGAAGCGTCGGTGCAGATATTACCATGCTCATAGAGATGGCGGTGTAGATATTCCCATGTTCCTACAGATGGCTGTGTAGGTATTTCCATGTTCATACAGATAGCGGTGTAGTTATTTCCATGTTCATTCAGATAGCGGTGTAGATATTTCCATGTTCATACAGATAGCGCTGTAGATATTTCCATGTTCATACAGATAGCGGTGTAGATATTTCCATGTTCATACAGATGGCGGTGAAGATATTTCCATGTTCATACAGATGGCGGTGTAGATATTTCCAAGTTCATGCAGATGGCGGTGTAGGTATTTCCATGTTTCTACAGATGGCGGTGTAGATATTTCCATGTTCATACAGATGGTGGTGTAGGTATTTCCTTGTTCATACAGATGGCGGTGAAGATATTTCCTTGTTCATAGAGTTATCGGTGTAGATATTTCCATGTTCATACAGATGGCGGTGAAGATATTTCCATGTTCATTCAGATAGCGGTGTAGATGTTTCCATGTCATACAGATGGCGGTGTAGATATTTCCATGTTCCTACAGATGGCCTTGTAGATATTTCCATGTTCCTACAGATAGCGGTGTAGTTATTTCCATGTTCATAGAGATGGCGGTGTAGATATTTCCATGTTTATACAGATAGCGGTGTAGTTATTTCCATGTTTATAGAGATAGAAGTGCCGATATTTCCATTGATATACAGATAGCTGTGTAGATATATCCATGTTCATACAGATAACAGTGTAGATATTTCCATGTTCATACAGTTAGCGATGTAGATATTTCCATGTTCATACAGATGGCGGTGTAGATATTTCCACGTTCATAAAGATGGCAGTGAAGATATCTACATGTTGAAACAGATGGCGGTTTGGTTATTTCCATGTTCATAGAGATGGCGGTGTAGATATTACCATGCTCATAGAGATAGCGTTGTAGGTGTTTCCATGTTCTTACGGATGGTGGTGTAGATGTTTCCATGTTAATACGGATGGTGGTGTAGATATTTCCATGTTTATACAGAGTTCGGTTTAGATATTTCCATGTTTACATAGATAGCGGTGTAGATATTTCCATGTTGATACACTAAGTTGTGTAGATATTTCCAAGTTTATAGAGGTAGCGGTGTAGATATTTCCATGATTATAATGATAGCGTGGTAGATATTTCCATGTTTATACAGATAGCGGTATAGATATTTCCATGTTTATACAGATGGCCGTGTAGATATTTCCATGATTATAGAGATGGCGGTCTAGATATTTCCATGTTTACAGAGATAGTGGTGCAGTTATTTCCAAGTTTATAGAGAGAGCTGTGTAGATATATCCATGTTTATACAGATAGCGGTGTAGTTATTTTCATGTTTATAAAGATATCAGTGTAGATATTTCCATTGATATACAGATAACTGTGTAGATATTTCCATGTTCATACAGATAGCGGTGTAGATATTTCCATGTTCATACAGACAGCGCTGTAGATATTTCCATGTTCATACAGATGGCGGTGTAGATATATCCATGTGCATACAGATGGCGGTGAAGATATTTCCATGTTCATACAGATAGCGGTGTAGTTACTTCCATGTTTATAGAGAAAGCTGTGTATATATTTCCATGTATATGCAGATAGCTGTGTAGATATTTCCATGTTCATACAGATAGCGGTGTAGATATTTCCATGTTCATCCAGATGGCGGTGTAGATATATCCATGTTCATACCGATGGCCGTGAAGATATTTCCATAATCATACAGATGGCGGTGTAGATATTTCCATGTTCATACAAATGGCGGTGTAGATATTTCCATATTCATAGAGATGGTGGTGTAGATATTTCCATGTTTATACAAATGGCGGTGTAGGTATTTCCATGTTTATAGAGATAGCGGTGTAGATATTCCCATGTTCATACAGATGGCGGTGTAGATATTTCCATGTTCATGGAGATGGCGGTGTAGATATTTCCATGTTCCTACAGATGGCGGTGTAGATATTTCCATGTTCATCCAGATAGCGGTGTAGATATTTCCATGTTCATCCAGATGGCGGTGTAGATATATCCATGTTCATACAGATGGCGGTGAAGATATTTACATGTTCATACAGATGGCGGTGTAGATATTCCCATGTTCATAGAGATGGCGTTGTAGATATTACCATGCTCATAGAGATGGCGGTGTAGATATTTCCATTTTCATACAGATGGCGATGTAGATATTTCCATGTTTATAGGGATGGCGGTGTAGTTATTTCCATGTTTATACAGAGTTTGGTTTAGATATTTCCATGTTTACACAGATAGCGGTGTAGATATTTCCATGTTGATACACATAGCGGGGTAGATATTTCCAAGTTTATAGAGATAATGGTGTAGATATTTCCATGTTTATACAGATAGCGGCATAGATATTTCCATGTTTATACTGATGGCAGTGTAGATATTTCCATGTTTATAGAGTTGGCGGTCTAGATATTTCCATGTTCATAGAGATATGGTGTAGTTATTTCCAAGCTTATATAGAGAGAGGCGTAGATATTTCCATGTTTATACAGATAGCGATGTAGTTATTTTCGTGCTTATAGAGATAGCAGTGTATATATTTCCATTGATATACAGATAGATGTGTAGATATTTCCATGTTCATACAGATTGTGGTGTAGATATTTCCATATTCTTACAGATAGCGGTGTAGATATTTACAAGTTTATATAGATAGCGGTGTAGTTATTTCCATGTTTATACAGATGGCGGTGTAGTTATTTCCATGTTTATAGAGATGGCGGTGTAGATATTTCCACGTTTATAGAGATAGTGGTGCAGTTATTTCCAAGTTTATAGAGAGAGCGGTGTAGATATTTCCATGTTTATACAGATAGCAGTGTAGTTATTTCCGTGTTTATACAGATAGCGGTGTATATATTTACATGTTTATAGAGATGGCGGTTTAGATATTTTCTTGTTTATACAGATAGCGGTGTAGATATTTCCATGTTTATGGAGATAGCGGTGTAGGTATTTCCAATATTATACATGTAGCAGTGTAGATATTTCCATGTTCATACAGATAGCGGTGTAGATATTTCCATGTTTACACAGATAGCGTTGTAGATATTTACATGTTTATAGAGATAGCGGTGTAGTTATTTCCATGTTTATACAGATTGCGCTGAAGATATTTCCATGTTTACACAGATAGCGGTGTGGATATTTCCATTTTTATACAGATAGCGGTGTAGATATTACCATCTTAATACAGATGGCGGTTTAGATATTTCCAAGTTCCTACAGATGGCGCTGTAGTTATTTCCATGTTCATACAGATGGCAGTGTAGATATTTAAAAGTTTATAGAGAGAGCGGTGTAGTTATTTCAAAGTTTATAGAGAAAGCTGTGTAGATATTTCCATGTATATGGAGATAGCTGTGTAGATATTTCGATGTTCATACTGATAGCGGTGTTGATGTTTCCATGTTCCTACAGATAGCGGTGTAGATATTTCCATGTTCATACAGATAACGGTGTAGATATTTCCATGTTCATACAGATGGCGGTGTAGATTTTTCCATGTTCATACAAATAGCGGTGTAGATATTTCCATGTTTATAGAGAAACCTGTGTAGATATTTTCATGTCTATGAAGATAGCTGTGTAGATATTTCCATGTTCATGCAGATAGCGTTGTAGATATTTCCATGTTCATCCAGATGCCGGAGTAGATATATCCATGTTCATACAGATGGCGGTGAAGATATTTCCATGTTCATACAGTTGGCGGTGTAGATATTTCCATGTTCATAGAGATGGCATTGTAGATATTTCCATGTTCATACAAACGGCGCTGTAGATATTTCCATGTTCATAGAGATGGCGTTGTAGATATTTCCATGTTTATACAGACTTCGGTTTAGATATTTCCATGTTTACACAGATAGCGGTGTAGATATTTCCATCTTGATACACATAGCGGTGTAGGTATTTCCAAGTTTATAGAGATAGCGGTGTAGACATTTCCATGTTTATAATGATAGCATTGTAAATATATCCATGTTTATACAGATAGCGGTATAGATATTTCCATGTTTATACAGATGGTGGTGAAAATATTTCCATGTTTATAGAGATTGCGGTCTAGATATTTCCATGTTTATAGAGACAGTGGTGTAGTTATTTCCAAGTTTATAGAGAGAGCGGTGTAGATATATCGATGTTTATACAGATAGCGGTGTAGTTATTTTCATGTTTATAGATATAGCAGTGTAGATATTTCCATTGATATACTGATAGCTGTGTAGATACTTCCATATTCATACAGATTGCGGTGTAGATATTTCCATGTTCATAGTGATAGCGGTGTAGTTATTTCCATGTTTATACAGATGGCGGTATAGTTATTTCTATGTTTATAGAGATGGCGGTCTAGATATTTCCATGTTTATAAAGATAGTGGTGTAGTTAATTCCAAGTTTCTAGAGAGATCGGTGTAGATATTTGCTTGTTTATACAGATAGGGGTATAGATATTTCCATGTTTATACAGATAGCAGTGCAGATATTTACATGTTTATAGAGATGGCATTCTAGATATTTTCTTGTTTAAACAGATAGCGGTGTAGATTGTCCATGTTTATATAGATAGCGGTGTAGATATTTCCAATTTTATACGGATAGCAGAGTAGATATTTCCATGTTCATGCAGATAGCGGTGTAGACATTTCCATGTTTACACAGATAGCGTTGTAGATATTTACATGTTTATAGAGATAGCGGTAAAGTTATTTCCAGGTTTATACAGCTAACGCTGTAGATATTTCCATGTTTATACAGATAGCGGTGTAGATATTTCCATCTTAATACAGATGGCGGTGTAGATATTTCCATGTTCATACAGATGGCGGTGCAGATATTTCCATGTTTATAGAGATAGCGTTGTAGTTATTTCCATGTTTATAGAGATAGCGGTGTAGATATTTCCAAGTTTATAGAGATAGCAGTGTAGATTTTTCCATGTTTATAGACACAGCGGTGTAGATATTTCCATGTTTATACAGGTAATGGTGTAGATATTTTGATGTTCATGTGGATAGCGGTGTATATATTTCCATGTTCATACAGATAGCGGTGTAGATATTTCCATGTTCATACAGATGGCAGTGAAGATATTTCCATGTTCCTACAGATAGCGGTGTAGATATTTCCATGTTCATACAGATGGCGGTGTAGATATTTCCATGTTCATACAGATAGCGGTGTAGATATTTCCATGTTCATACAGATGGCGTTGTAGAAATTTCCATGTTCATTCTGATGGCAGTGTAGATATTTCCATGTTCATACAGATAGCGGTGAAGATATTTCCATGTTCATACAGATGGCGATGTAGATATTTCCATGTTCATACAGATCGCCGTGTAGATATTTCCATGATTATAGACATGGCGGTGAAGCTATTTACTTGTTTATACAGATAGCGATGTAGATATTTCTATGTTTATAGAGATGGCGGTGTAGATATTTCCATGTTCATACAGATAGCGCTGCAGATATTTCCATGTTCATACGGATAGCGGTATAGATATTTCCATGATCGTACAGATGGCGGTGTAGATATTTCCATGTTTACAGGGATAGCGGTGTAGATATTTCCATGTTAATACACAAAGCGGAGTAGATATTTCCAAGTTTACAGAGATAGCAGTATAGATATTTCCATGTTTATAGAGATAGCGTTGTAGATATTTCCTTGTTTATACAGAAAGCAGTATAGATATTTCCATGTTTATACAGATTGCGGTGTAGATATTTCCATGTTTATAGAGATGGCGGTTAAGATATTTCCATGTTCATATAGAGAGTTGTGTAGTTATTTCCAAGTTTATAGATATAGCGGTGTAGGTATTTCCATATTAATACAGATAGCGGTGTAGATATTTCCATGTTTATACAGATACCGGTGTAGATATTTTCATGTTTATAGAGATGGCGGTCCAGATATTTCCTGGTTTATACAGATAGCGGTGTGGGTATTTCCATGTTTATACAGATAGCGGTGTAGATATTTCCATCTTAAAACAGATGGCGGTAGAGATATTTCCATGTTCATACAGATGGCGTTCTAGATATTTCCATGTTAACACAGATAGTGGTGTGGATATTTCCATGTTGTTACAGATAGCGGTGTAGGTAATTTCATGTGTATAGAGATGGCAGTCCAGATATTTCCTTGTTTATACAGATAGTGGTGTAGATATTTCCATGTATATAGAGATAGCGGTGTAGATATTTCCATTTTTATACAGATAGCAGTGTAGATATTTCCACGTCCATAGAGATAGCGGTGTAGATATTTCCACCTTTATAGAGATGGCGGTGGAGGTATTTTGATATTCCTACAGATGGCGGTGTAGATATTTCCATGTTTATACAGATAGCGGTGTAGATATTTCCATCTTAATACAGATGGCGGTGTAGATATTTCTATGTTCCTACAGATGGCGGTGCAGGTATTTCCATGTTCATACAGATGGCGTTGTAGATATTTCCATGTTTATAGAGATGGCGGTGTAGATATTTGCATGTTTATAGACATAGTGGTGTAGATAATTCCATGTATATACAGAAAGCTCTGAAGATATTTCCATGTTCATACAGATGGCGGTGTAGATATTTCCATGTTCATACAGATCGCGGTGTATATATTTCCATGATTATAGAGATAGCGGTGTAGTTATTTTCACGTTTATAGAGATGGCGTTGCAGATATTTCCATGTTTATAGAGATGGCGGTGTAGTTATTTCCATCTTTACATAGATAGCGTTGTAGACATTTCCATGTTCATACAGTAGCGGTGTAGATATTTCCATGTTTATACAGATAGTAGTGTAGATATTTCCATGTTTATAGAGATAGCGGTGTAGTTGTTTCCCTGTTTTACAGATAGCACTGTAGCTATTTCCATGTTTATAGAGATAGCGGTGTATATATTTCCATGTTTATGCAGATAGCGGTGTAGATATTTCCACGTTCATACGGATGTCGGTGTAGATATTTCCATGTTCATAGAGATGGTGCTGTAGATATTTCCACGTTCATAGAGATGTTGCTGTACATATTTCCACGTTTGTACGGATGGCGGTGTAGATATTTCCATGTTTATATAGATGGTGTGTAGATATTTCCATGTTTATACAGAGGGCGGTTTAGATATTTCCATGTTTACAGAGATAGCGGTGTAGATATTTCCATGTTGATACACATAGCGGTGTAGTTATTTCCAAGTTTATAGAGATAGCGGTGTAGATATTTCTATGTTTATACAGATAGCGGCGCAGATATTTCCATCTTAATACAGATGGCGGTGTAGGTATTTTCGTGTTCCTACAGATGGCTGTGTAGATATTTCCATGTTCATACAGATGGCGGTGTAGATATTTCCAAGTTTACAGTGATAGCGGTGTAGTTATGTCCATGCTTATAGGGAAAGCTGTGTAAATATTTCCATGTATATGCAGATAGCAGTGTAGATATTTCCATGTTCATACAGATAGCTGTGTAGATAATTCCACCTTTATAGAGATGGTGGTGTAGATATTTCTATGTTCATACAGATGGCGGTGTAGATATTTCCATGTTCATTGAGATGGCGATGTAGATATTTCCATGTTTATACAGATGGCCGTGTACATATTTCTATGTTTGTAGAGATTGCGGTGTAGATATTTCCATGTTTATTCAGAAAGCGGTGTAGATAATTCCATGTTTACACAGACAGCGGTGCAGACCTTTCCATGTTTACAGAGATAGCGTTGTAGAAATTTACATGTATATTGAGATAGCAGTGTAGTTATTTCCATGTTTATACAGATAGTGCTGAAGATATTTCCATGTTTACACAGATAGCGGTGTGGATATTTGCATGTTCATACAGATAGCGGTGTAGATATTTCCATCTTAATACAGATGGCGGTGTAGGTATTTTCGTGTTCCTACAGATGGCTGTGTAGATATTTCCATGTTCATACAGATGGCTGTGTAGATATTTCCATGTTCATACAGATAGCGGTGTAGATATTTCCATGTTCATACAGTTAGCGGTGTAGATATTTCCATGTTCCTACAGAGAGCGGTGTACATATTTCCATGTTCATACAGATGGGGGTGATGATATTTACATGTTCATACAGATGACGGTGTAAATTTTCCACGTTCATAGAGATGCCGGTGTAGATATTTCCAAGTTCATATGGATGGCGGTGTAGATATTTCTATGTTCATACAGATGACGGTGTAGATATTGAAATATTTACACAGATAGCGGTGTAGATATTTCCATGTTGATACACATAGTGGTGTAGACATTTCCAAGATTATAGAGATAGCGGTGTAGAAGTTTCCATGTTTATAGAGACAGCGTTGTAGATATTTCCATGTTTATATAGATAGCGGTAAAGATATTTCCATGTTTATACAGATGGCGTTGTAGATATTTCCATGTTCATCCAGATAGCGGTGTAGATATTTCCATGTTCATCCAGATGGCGGTGTAGATATATCCATGTTCATACAGATGGCGGTGAAGATATTTCCATGTTCATACAGATGGCGGTGTAGATATTTCCATGTTCATACAGATAGCGGTGTAGTTATTTCCATGTTTATAGAGAAAGCTGTGTAGATATTTCCATGTATATGCAGATAGCTGTGTTGATATTTCAATGTTCATACAGATAGCGGTGTAGATATTTCTTTGTTCATCCAGATAGCGGTGTAGATATTTACATGTTCATCCAGGTGGCGGTGTAGATATATCCATGTTCATACAGAAGGCGGTGTAGATATTTCCATGTTCCTATAGATGGCGGTGTAGGTATTTCCATGTTCATACAGTTAGCGATGTAGATATTTCCATGTTCATTCAGATATCGGTGTACATATTTCCATGTTCATAAAGATAGCGCTGTAGATATTTCCATGTTCATACAGATGGCGGTGTAGATATTTCCATGTTCCTACAGATGGCGGTCTAGATATTTCCATGTTCATACAGAAAGCGGTGTAGTTATTTCCATGATTATAGAATAAGCTGTGTAGATGTTTGCATGTATATGCAGATAGCTGTGTTGATATTTCAATGTTCATACAGATAGCGGTGTAGATATTTCCACGTTCATCCAGATAGCGGTATAGATATTTCCATGTTCATCCAGATGGCGGTGTAGATATATCCATGTTCATACAGCTGGCGGTGAAGATATTTCCATGTTCATACAGATGGTGGTGTAGATATTTCCATGTTCATACAGATGGCAGTGAAGATATTTCCATGTTCAAACAGATGGCGGTGTAGATATTTCCATGTTCATGCTGATGGCGGTGTAGATATTTTCATGTTCCTACAGATGGCGGTGTAGATATTTCCATGTTCATGCTGATGGCGGTGTAGATATTTTCATGTTCCTACAGATGGCGGTGTAGATATTTTCATGTTCATACAGGTGGCGGTGTAGATATTTCCATGTTCATACTGTTGGCTGTGTAGGTATTTCCATGTTCATACAGATGGCTGTGAAGATACTTCCATGTTCATACAGATGGTGGTGAATATATTTCCATGTTCATACAGATGGTGGTGTAGATATTTCCATGTTCCTACAGATGGTGGTGTAGATATTTCCATGTTCATACAGATAGCGGTGTAGTTATTTCCATGTATATAGAGAAAGCTGTGTATATATTTCCATGTATATGCAGATAGCTGTGTTGATATTTCAATGTTCATACAGATAGCGGTGTAGATATTTCCTTGTTCATCCAGGTAGCGGTGTAGATATTTCCATGTTCATCCAGATGTCGGTGTAGATATATCCATGTTCCTACAGATGGCGGTGTAGGTATTTCCATGTTCCTATAGATGTCGGTGTAGGTATTTCCATGTTCATACAGATAGCGATGTAGATATTTCCATGTTCATTCAGATATCGGTGTAGATATTTCAATGTTCATAAAGATATCGCTGCAGATATTTCCAAGATCATACAGATAGCGGTGTAGATATTTCCATGTTCATAGAGATGGCGGTGAAGTTATTTCCATGTTCATACAGATGGCGGTGTAGATATTTCCATGTTCATACAGATGGGGGTGTAGATATTTCCATGTTCATACAGACGGCGGTGTAGATATTTCCATGTTCCTACAGATGGCGGTCGTGATGTTTCCATGTTCATACAGAAAGCGGTGTAGTTATTTCCATGATTATAGAGAAAGCTGTGTAGATGTTTACATGTATATGCAGATAGCTGTGTTGATATTTCAATGTTCATACAGATAGCGGTGTAGATATTTCCTTGTTCATCCAGATAGCGGTGTAGATATTTCCATGTTCATGCTGATGGCGGTGTAGATATTTTCATGTTCCTACAAATGGCGGTGTAGATATTTCCATGTTCATACAGGTGGCGGTGTAGATATTTCCATGTTCATACAGTTAGCTGTGTAGATATTTCCATGTTCATAAAGATATCGCTGTAGATATTTCCATGTTCATACAGTTAGCGGTGTAGATATTTCCATGTTCCTACAGATGGCGGTGTAGGTATTTCCATGTTCATACAGATAGCGCTGTAGATATTTCCATGTTCATACAGATAGCGCTGTAGATATTTCCATGTTCATACAGATGGCGGTGAAGTTATTTCCATGTTCATACAGATGGCGGTGTAGATATTTCCATGTTCATACAGATGGTGGTGTAGATATTTCCATGTTCATACAGATGGCGGTGTAGATATTTCCATGTTCCTACAGATGGCGGTCTTGATGTTTCCATGTTCATACAGAAAGCGGTGTAGTTATTTCCATGATTATAGAGAAAGCTGTGTAGATGTTTACATGTATATGCAGATATCTGTGTTGATATTTCAATGTTCATACAGATAGCGGTGTAGATATTTCCTCGTTCATCCAGATAGCGGTGTAGATATTTCCATGTTCATGCTGATGGCGGTGTAGATATTTTCATGTTCCTACAGATGGCGGTGTAGATATTTCCATGTTCATACAGGTGGCGGTGTAAATATTTCCATGTTCATACAGATGGCGGTGTAGATATTTCCATGTTCATACAGATGGCGGTGTAGATATTTCCATGTTCATACAGATGGCAGTGTAGATATTTCCATGTTCATACAGATAGCGGTGTAGATATTTCCATGTTCATAGAAATGGCGGTGTAGATATTACCATGCTCATAGAGATGGTGGTGTAGATATTTCCATGTTCATACGGATGGTGGTGTAGATATTTCCATGTTCCTATAGATGGCAGTGTAGGTATTTCCATGTTCATACAAATAGTGAAGTAGATATTTCCATGTTCATTCAGATAGTGGTGTAGATATTTCCATGTTCATACAGATGGCGGTGAAGATATTTCCATGTTCACACAGATGGCAGTGTAGTTATTTCCATGTTCATGCAAATGGTGATGTAGATATTTCCATGTTCATTCAGATAGTGGTGTAGATATTTCCATGTTCATACAGATAGCGCTGTAGATATTTCCATGTTCCTACAGATGGCGGTGTAGATATTTCCATGTTCATACAGATAGCGGTGTAGATATTTCCATGTTCATACAGATGGCGGTGTAGATATTTCCATGTTCATACAGATAGCGGTGTAAATATTTCCACGTTCATACAGTTAGCGATGCAGATATTTCCATGTTCATACAGATGGCGGTGTAGATATTTCCATGTTCATACAGATGGCGGTGAAGATATTTACATGTTCAAACAGATTGCGGTGTAGATATTTCTGTGATCATAGAGATGGCGGTGTAGATAGTTCCATGCTCATAGAGATGGCCATGTAGATGTTTCCATGTTCATACGGATGGCGGTGTAGATATTTCCATGTCCATACGGATGGCGGTGTAGATATTTCCATGTTTATACAGAGTTCGGTTTAGATATTTCCATGTTTACACAGATAGCGGTGTAGATATTTCCATCTTGATAGAGAAAGCGGTGTAGATATTTCCAAGTTTATAGAGGTAGCAGTGTAGGTATTTCCGTGTTTATAATGATAGCGTTGTAGATCTTTCCATGTTTATACAGATAGCGGTATATATATTTCCATGTTTATACAGATGGCGGTGTAGATATTTCCATGATTATTGAGATGGCGGTCTAGATATATCCATGTTTACAGAGATAGTGGTGTAGTTATTTCCAAGTTTATAGTGAGAGTGGTGTAGATCTATCCATGTTTACAGATAGTGGTTTAGTTACTTTCATGTTTATAAAGATAGCAGTGTAGATATTTCCATTGATATACAGATATCTGTGTTGATATTTCCATGTTCATACAGATATCGGTGTAGATATTTCCATGTGCATACAGAAGGCGGTGAAGATATTTCCATGTTCATACAGATGGCTGTGTAGATATTTCCATATTCCTACAGATGGCGGTGTAGATATTTCCGTGTTCATACAGATAGCGGTGTAGTTATTTCCATGTATATAGAGAAAGCTGTGTATATATTTCCATGTATATGCAGATAGCTGTGTTGATATTTCAATGTTCATACAGATAGCGGTGTAGATATTTCCTTGTTCATCCAGGTAGCGGTGTAGATATTTCCATGTTCATCCAGATGTCGGTGTAGATATATCCATGTTCCTACAGATGGCGGTGTAGGTATTTCCATGTTCCTATAGATGTCGGTGTAGGTATTTCCATGTTCATACAGATAGCGATGTAGATATTTCCATGTTCATTCAGATATCGGTGTAGATATTTCAATGTTCATAAAGATATCGCTGCAGATATTTCCAAGATCATACAGATAGCGGTGTAGATATTTCCATGTTCATAGAGATGGCGGTGAAGTTATTTCCATGTTCATACAGATGGCGGTGTAGATATTTCCATGTTCATACAGATGGCGGTGTAGATATTTCCATGTTCATACAGACGGCGGTGTAGATATTTCCATGTTCCTACAGATGGCGGTCGTGATGTTTCCATGTTCATACAGAAAGCGGTGTAGTTATTTCCATGATTATAGAGAAAGCTGTGTAGATGTTTACATGTATATGCAGATAGCTGTGTTGATATTTCAATGTTCATACAGATAGCGGTGTAGATATTTCCTTGTTCATCCAGATAGCGGTGTAGATATTTCCATGTTCATGCTGATGGCGGTGTAGATATTTTCATGTTCCTACAGATGGCGGTGTAGATATTTCCATGTTCATACAGGTGGCGGTGTAGATATTTCCATGTTCATACAGTTAGCTGTGTAGATATTTCCATGTTCATAAAGATATCGCTGTAGATATTTCCATGTTCATACAGTTAGCGGTGTAGATATTTCCATGTTCATACAGATGGCGGTGTAGATATTTCCATGTTCATATAGATAGCGGTGAAGATATTTACATGTTCAAACTGATGGCCGTG
This sequence comes from Gorilla gorilla gorilla, assembly GCF_029281585.2. Lineage (NCBI taxonomy): Eukaryota > Metazoa > Chordata > Mammalia > Primates > Hominidae > Gorilla > Gorilla gorilla. The sequence goes on along the minus strand of NC_073233.2, from coordinate 420,614 downwards.
TAGATATTTCCATGTTCATAGAAATGGCGGTGCAGATATAACCATGCTCGTAGAGATGGTGGTGTAGATATTTCCATGTTCATACGGATGGCGGTGTAGATATTTCCATGTTCCTACAGATGGCGGTGTAGGTATTTCCATGTTCATACAGATAGCGCTGTAGATATTTCCATGTTCATACAGATAGCGCTGTAGATATTTCCATGTTCATACAGATGGCGGTGAAGTTATTTCCATGTTCATACAGATGGCGGTGTAGATATTTCCATGTTCATACAGATGGTGGTGTAGATATTTCCATGTTCATACAGATGGCGGTGTAGATATTTCCATGTTCCTACAGATGGCGGTCTTGATGTTTCCATGTTCATACAGAAAGCGGTGTAGTTATTTCCATGATTATAGAGAAAGCTGTGTAGATGTTTACATGTATATGCAGATATCTGTGTTGATATTTCAATGTTCATACAGATAGCGGTGTAGATATTTCCTTGTTCATCCAGATAGCGGTGTAGATATTTCCATGTTCATGCTGATGGCGGTGTAGATATTTTCATGTTCCTACAGATGGCGGTGTAGATATTTCCATGTTCATACAGGTGGCGGTGTAAATATTTCCATGTTCATACAGATGGCGGTGTAGATATTTCCATGTTCATACAGATGGCGGTGTAGATATTTCCATGTTCATACAGATGGCAGTGTAGATATTTCCATGTTCATACAGATAGCGGTGTAGATATTTCCATGTTCATAGAAATGGCGGTGTAGATATTACCATGCTCATAGAGATGGTGGTGTAGATATTTCCATGTTCATACGGATGGTGGTGTAGATATTTCCATGTTCCTATAGATGGCAGTGTAGGTATTTCCATGTTCATACAAATAGTGAAGTAGATATTTCCATGTTCATTCAGATAGTGGTGTAGATATTTCCATGTTCATACAGATGGCGGTGAAGATATTTCCATGTTCACACAGATGGCAGTGTAGTTATTTCCATGTTCATGCAAATGGTGATGTAGATATTTCCATGTTCATTCAGATAGTGGTGTAGATATTTCCATGTTCATACAGATAGCGCTGTAGATATTTCCATGTTCCTACAGATGGCGGTGTAGATATTTCCATGTTCATACAGATAGCGGTGTAGATATTTCCATGTTCATACAGATGGCGGTGTAGATATTTCCATGTTCATTCAGATAGCGGTGTAAATATTTCCACGTTCATACAGTTAGCGATGCAGATATTTCCATGTTCATACAGATGGCGGTGTAGATATTTCCATGTTCATACAGATGGCGGTGAAGATATTTACATGTTCAATCAGATTGCGGTGTAGATATTTCCGTGATCATAGAGATGGCGGTGTAGATAGTTCCATGCTCATAGAGATGGCCATGTAGATGTTTCCATGTTCATACGGATGGCGGTGTAGATATTTCCATGTCCATACGGATGGCGGTGTAGATATTTCCATGTTTATACAGAGTTCGGTTTAGATATTTCCATGTTTACACAGATAGCGGTGTAGATATTTCCATCTTGATAGAGAAAGCGGTGTAGATATTTCCAAGTTTATAGAGGTAGCAGTGTAGGTATTTCCGTGTTTATAATGATAGCGTTGTAGATCTTTCCATGTTTATACAGATAGCGGTATATATATTTCCATGTTTATACAGATGGCGGTGTAGATATTTCCATGATTATTGAGATGGCGGTCTAGATATATCCATGTTTACAGAGATAGTGGTGTAGTTATTTCCAAGTTTATAGTGAGAGTGGTGTAGATCTATCCATGTTTACAGATAGTGGTTTAGTTACTTTCATGTTTATAAAGATAGCAGTGTAGATATTTCCATTGATATACAGATATCTGTGTTGATATTTCCATGTTCATACAGATATCGGTGTAGATATTTCCATGTGCATACAGAAGGCGGTGAAGATATTTCCATGTTCATACAGATGGCTGTGTAGATATTTCCATATTCCTACAGATGGCGGTGTAGATATTTCCGTGTTCATACAGATAGCGGTGTAGTTATTTCCATGTTTATAGAGAAAGCTGTGTAGATATTTCCATGTATATGCAGATAGCTGTGCAGATATTTCCATGTTCATACAGACAGCGGTGTAGATATATCCATGTTCATACAGATGGCGGTGAAGATATTTCCATGTTCATACAGATGGCGGTGTAGATGCTTCCATGTTCATACTGATGGTGTAGATAGTTCCATGTTCCTACAGATGGCGGTGTAGATATTTCCATGTTCATAGAGATAGCGGTGTAGATATTTCCAAGTTTATAGAGATAGCGGTGTAGTTTTTTCTATGTTTACAGAGAAAGCTGTGTAGATATTTGCATGTATATGCAGATAGCTGTGTAGATATTTCCATGTTCATACAGATAGCGTTGTAGATATTTCCATGTTCATTCAGATGGCGATGTAGACATATCCATGTTCATACAGATGGCGGTGAAGATATTTCCATGTTCATACAAATGGCGGTGTAGATATTTCCATGTTCATACAAATGGCGGTGTAGATATTTCCATGTTCATAGAGACGGCGGTGTAGATATTTCCATGTTTATATAGATAGCGGTGTAGTTATTTAAATGTTTATAGACATAGCAGTGCAGATATTTCCATTGATATACAGATAGCTGTGTAGATATATCCATGTCCATACAGATAGCCGTGTAGATATTTCCATGTTCATACAGGTAGCGGTGTAGATATTTCCATGTTCATACAGATAGCGGTGTAGATATTTCCATGTTCATACAGATAGCGGTGTAGATATTTCCATGTTCATACAGATAGCGGTGTAGATTTCCATGTTCATACAGTTAGCGGTGTAGATATTTCCATGTTCATACAGAAGGCGGTGTAGATATTTCCATCTTCATACAGATGGCGGTGAAGATATTTACTTGTTCAAACAGATGGCGGTGTAGATATTTCCATGTTCATAGAGATGGCTGTTTAGATATTACCATGCTCATAGAGATGGCGGTGCAGTGTTCATATGGATGGCGGTGTGGATATTTCCATGTTCATACGGATGGCGGTGTAGATATTTCCATGTTTATACAGAGTTCGGTTTAGATATTTCCATGTTTACAGAGATAGCGGTGTAGATATTTCCATCTTGATACACTAAGCGGTGTAGATATTTCCAAGTTTATAGAGGTAGCGGTGTAGATATTTCCGGGTTTATAATGATAGCGTTGTAGATATTTCCATGTTTTTACAGATAGCTGTATAGATACTTCCATGTTTATACAGACGGCGGTGTAGATATTTCCATGATTATAGAGATGGCGGTCTAGATATTTCCATGTTTACAGAGATAGTGGTGTAGTTATTTCCAAGTTTATAGAGAGAGCGGTGTAGATATATCCATGTTTATACAGATAGCGGTGTAGTTATTTTCATGTTTATAAAGATAGCAGTGTAGATATTTCCATTGATATACAGATATCTGTGTAGATATTTCCATGTTCATACAGATATCGGTGTAGATATTTCCATGTTCATACGGATAGCGGTGTAGATATATGCATATTCATACAGTTAGCGGTGTAGATATTTCCATGTTCATACAGATGGCGGTGAAGATATTTCCATGTTCATACAGATGGCGGTGTAGATATTTACATGTTCCTGCAGATGGTGGTGTAGATATTTCCATGTTCATACAGATGGCGGTGTACATATCTCCATGTTCAAACAGATGGCAGTGTAGATATTTCCATGTTCATACAGATGGCGGTGTAGATATTTAAATGTTCATATAGATGGCGGTGAAGATATTTCCATGTTCATAGAAATGGCGGTGTAGATATTACCAAGCTCATAGAGATGGTGGTGTAGATATTTCCATGTTCATACTGATGGCGGTGTAGATATTTCCACGTTCCTACAGATGGCGTTGTAGGCATTTGCATGTTCATACAGATAGCGGTGTAAATATTTCCATGTTCATTCAGATAGCGGTGTAGATATTTCCATGTTCATACAGATAGCGCTGCAGATATTTCCATGTTCATACAGACAGTGGTGTAGATATTTCCATGTTCATACAGATAGCGCTGCAGATATTTCCATGTTCATACTGATGGCGGTATAGATATTTCCATGTTCATACAGATAGCGCTGTAGATATTTCCATGTTCATACAGATGGCGGTGTAGATATTTCCATGTTCATACAGATGGTGGTGTAGATATTTCCATGTTCATACAGATGGCGTTGTAGATATTTCCATGTTCCTACAGATGGCGGTCTAGATATTTCCATGTTCATACAGAAAGCGGTGTAGTTATTTCCATGATTATAGAAAAAGCTGTGTAGATGTTTGCATGTATATGCAGATAGCTGTGTTGATATTTCAATGTTCATACAGATAGCAGTGTAGATATTTCCACGTTCATCCAGATAGCGGTGTAGATATTTCCATGTTCATCCAGATGGCGGTGTAGATATATCCATGTTCATACAGCTGGCGGTGAAGATATTTCCATGTTCATACAGATGGTGGTGTAGATATTTCCATGTTCATACAGATGGCGGTGTAGATATTTCCATGTTCATAGAGATGGCGGTGTAGATATTTCCATGTTCATAGAGATGGCGGTGTAGATATTTCCATGTTCATCGGGATGGTGGTGTAGATATTTCCATGTTCCTACAGATGGCGGTGTAGGTATTTCCATGTTCATACAGATAGCGCTGTAGATATTTCCATGTTCATACAGATAGCGCTGTAGATATTTCCATGTTCATACAGATGGCGGTGAAGTTATTTCCATGTTCATACAGATGGCGGTGTAGATATTTCCATGTTCATACAGATGGTGGTGTAGATATTTCCATGTTCATACAGATGGCGGTGTAGATATTTCCATGTTCCTACAGATGGCGGTCTTGATGTTTCCATGTTCATACAGAAAGCGGTGTAGTTATTTCCATGATTGTAGAGAAAGCTGTGTAGATGTTTACATGCATATGCAGATATCTGTGTTGATATTTCAATGTTCATACAGATAGCGGTGTAGATATTTCCTTGTTCATCCAGATAGCGGTGTAGATATTTCCATGTTCATGCTGATGGCGGTGTAGATATTTTCATGTTCCTACAGATAGCGGTGTAGATATTTCCATGTTCATACAGGTGGCGGTGTAAATATTTCCATGTTCATACAGATGGCGGTGTAGATATTTCCATGTTCATACAGATGGCGGTGTAGATATTTCCATGTTCATACAGATGGCAGTGTAGATATTTCCATGTTCATACAGATAGCGGTGTAGATATTTCCATGTTCATAGAAATGGCGGTGTAGATATTACCATGCTCATAGAGATGGTGGTGTAGATATTTCCATGTTCATACGGATGGTGGTGTAGATATTTCCATGTTCCTATAGATGGCAGTGTAGGTATTTCCATGTTCATACAAATAGTGATGTAGATATTTCCATGTTCATTCAGATAGTGGTGTAGATATTTCCATGTTCATACAGATGGCGGTGAAGATATTTCCATGTTCACACAGATGGCAGTGTAGTTATTTCCATGTTCATGCAAATGGTGATGTAGATATTTCCATGTTCATTCAGATAGTGGTGTAGATATTTCCATGTTCATACAGATAGCGCTGTAGATATTTCCATGTTCCTACAGATGGCGGTGTAGATATTTCCATGTTCATACAGATAGCGGTGTAGGTATTTCCATGTTCATACAGATGGCGGTGTAGATATTTCCATGTTCATACAGATAGCGGTGTAAATATTTCCACGTTCATACAGTTAGCGATGCAGATATTTCCATGTTCATACAGATGGCGGTGTAGATATTTCCATGTTCATACAGATGGCGGTGAAGATATTTACATGTTCAAACAGATTGCGGTGTAGATATTTCCGTGATCATAGAGATGGCGGTGTAGATAGTTCCATGCTCATAGAGATGGCCATGTAGATGTTTCCATGTTCATACGGATGGCGGTGTAGATATTTCCATGTCCATACGGATGGCGGTGTAGATATTTCCATGTTTATACAGAGTTCGGTTTAGATATTTCCATGTTTACACAGATAGCGGTGTAGATATTTCCATCTTGATAGAGAAAGCGGTGTAGATATTTCCAAGTTTATAGAGGTAGCAGTGTAGGTATTTCCGTGTTTATAATGATAGCGTTGTAGATCTTTCCATGTTTATACAGATAGCGGTATATATATTTCCATGTTTATACAGATGGCGGTGTAGATATTTCCATGATTATTGAGATGGCGGTCAAGATATTTCCATGTTTACAGAGATAGTGGTGTAGTTATTTCCAAGTTTATAGTGAGAGTGGTGTAGATCTATCCATGTTTACAGATAGTGGTTTAGTTACTTTCATGTTTATAAAGATAGCAGTGTAGATATTTCCATTGATATACAGATATCTGTGTTGATATTTCCATGTTCATACAGATATCGGTGTAGATATTTCCATGTGCATACAGAAGGCGGTGAAGATATTTCCATGTTCATACAGATGGCTGTGTAGATATTTCCATATTCCTACAGATGGCGGTGTAGATATTTCCGTGTTCATACAGATAGCGGTGTAGTTATTTCCATGTTTATAGAGAAAGCTGTGTAGATATTTCCATGTATATGCAGATAGCTGTGCAGATATTTCCATGTTCATACAGACAGCGGTGTAGATATATCCATGTTCATACAGATGGCGGTGAAGATATTTCCATGTTCATACAGATGGCGGTGTAGATGCTTCCATGTTCATACTGATGATGTAGATATTTCCATGTTCCTACAGATGGCGGTGTAGATATTTCCATGTTCATAGAGATAGCGGTGTAGATATTTCCAAGTTTATAGAGATAGCGGTGTAGTTTTTTCCATGTTTACAGAGAAAGCTGTGTAGATATTTGCATGTATATGCAGATAGCTGTGTAGATATTTCCATGTTCATACAGATAGCGTTGTAGATATTTCCATGTTCATTCAGATGGCGATGTAGACATATCCATGTTCATACAGATGGCGGTGAAGATATTTCCATGTTCATACAAATGGCGGTGTAGATATTTCCATGTTCATACAAATGGCGGTGTAGATATTTCCATGTTCATAGAGACGGCGGTGTAGATATTTCCATGTTTATATAGATAGCGGTGTAGTTATTTAAATGTTTATAGACATAGCAGTGCAGATATTTCCATTGATATACAGATAGCTGTGTAGATATATCCATGTCCATACAGATAGCCGTGTAGATATTTCCATGTTCATACAGGTAGCGGTGTAGATATTTCCATGTTCATACAGATAGCGGTGTAGATATTTCCATGTTCATACAGATAGCGGTGTAGATATTTCCATGTTCATACAGATAGCGGTGTAGATTTCCATGTTCATACAGTTAGCGGTGTAGATATTTCCATGTTCATACAGAAGGCGGTGTAGATATTTCCATCTTCATACAGATGGCGGTGAAGATATTTACTTGTTCAAACAGATGGCGGTGTAGATATTTCCATGTTCATAGAGATGGCTGTTTAGATATTACCATGCTCATAGAGATGGCGGTGCAGTGTTCATATGGATGGCGGTGTGGATATTTCCATGTTCATACGGATGGCGGTGTAGATATTTCCATGTTTATACAGAGTTCGGTTTAGATATTTCCATGTTTACAGAGATAGCGGTGTAGATATTTCCATCTTGATACACTAAGCGGTGTAGATATTTCCAAGTTTATAGAGGTAGCGGTGTAGATATTTCCGGGTTTATAATGATAGCGTTGTAGATATTTCCATGTTTTTACAGATAGCTGTATAGATACTTCCATGTTTATACAGACGGCGGTGTAGATATTTCCATGATTATAGAGATGGCGGTCTAGATATTTCCATGTTTACAGAGATAGTGGTGTAGATATTTCCAAGTTTATAGAGAGAGCGGTGTAGATATATCCATGTTTATACAGATAGCGGTGTAGTTATTTTCATGTTTATAAAGATAGCAGTGTAGATATTTCCATTGATATACAGATATCTGTGTAGATATTTCCATGTTCATACAGATATCGGTGTAGATATTTCCATGTTCATACGGATAGCGGTGTAGATATATGCATATTCATACAGTTAGCGGTGTAGATATTTCCATGTTCATACAGATGGCGGTGAAGATATTTCCATGTTCATACAGATGGCGGTGTAGATATTTACATGTTCCTGCAGATGGTGGTGTAGATATTTCCATGTTCATACAGATAGCGCTGCAGATATTTCCATGTTCATACAGACAGTGGTGTAGATATTTCCATGTTCATACAGATAGCGCTGCAGATATTTCCATGTTCATACTGATGGCGGTATAGATATTTCCATGTTCATACAGATAGCGCTGTAGATATTTCCATGTTCATACAGATGGCGGTGTAGATATTTCCATGTTCATACAGATGGTGGTGTAGATATTTCCATGTTCATACAGATGGCGGTGTAGATATTTCCATGTTCCTACAGATGGCGGTCTAGATATTTCCATGTTCATACAGAAAGCGGTGTAGTTATTTCCATGATTATAGAAAAAGCTGTGTAGATGTTTGCATGTATATGCAGATAGCTGTGTTGATATTTCAATGTTCATACAGATAGCGGTGTAGATATTTCCACGTTCATCCAGATAGCGGTGTAGATATTTCCATGTTCATCCAGATGGCGGTGTAGATATATCCATGTTCATACAGCTGGCGGTGAAGATATTTCCATGTTCATACAGATGGTGGTGTAGATATTTCCATGTTCATACAGATGGCGGTGAAGATATTTCCATGTTCAAACAGATGGCGGTGTAGATATTTCCATGTTCATGCTGACGGCGGTGTAGATATTTTCATGTTCCTACAGATGGCGGTGTAGATATTTCCATGTTCATACAGGTGGCGGTGTAGATAATTCCATGTTCATACAGTTAGCTGTGTAGGTATTTCCATGTTCATACAGATGGCTGTGAAGATACTTCCATGTTCATACAGATGGTGGTGAATATATTTCCATGTTCATACAGATGGTGGTGTAGATATTTCCATGTTCCTACAGATGGTGGTGTAGATATTTCCATGTTCATACAGATAGCGGTGTAGATATTTCCATGTATATAGAGAAAGCTGTGTAGATATTTCCATGTATATGCAGATAGCTGTGTTGATATTTCAATGTTCATACAGATAGCGGTGTAGATATTTCCTTGTTCATCCAGATAGCGGTGTAGATATTTCCATGTTCATCCAGACGTCGGTGTAGATATATCCATGTTCCTACAGATGGCGGTGTAGATATTTCCATGTTCCTATAGATGGCGGTGTAGGTATTTCCATGTTCATACAGATAGCGATGTAGATATTTCCATGTTCATTCAGATATCGGTGTAGATATTTCCATGTTCGTAAAGATGGCGGTGAAGGTATTTCCATGTTCATACAGATGGCGGTGTAGATATTTCCATGTTCATACAGATGGCGGTGTAGATATTTCCATGTTCATACAGATAGCGGTGTAGTTATTTTCATGTATATAGAGAAAGCTGTGTAGATATTTCCATGTATATGCAGATAGCTGTGTTGATATTTCAATGTTCATACAGATAGCGGTGTAGATATTTCCTTGTTCATCCAGATAGCGGTGTAGATATTTCCATGTTCATCCAGATGTCGGTGTAGATATATCCATGTTCCTACAGATGGCGGTGTAGATATTTCCATGTTCCTATAGATGGCGGTGTAGGTATTTCCATGTTCATACAGATAGCGATGTAGATACTTCCATGTTCATTCAGATATCGGTGTAGATATTTCCATGTTCATACAGATGGCGGTGAAGGTATTTCCATGTTCATACAGATGGCGGTGTAGATATTTCCATGTTCATACAGATGGCGGTGTAGATATATCCATGTTCATACAGATGCCTTTGAAGATATTTACATGTTCATACAGATGGAGGTGTAGATATTTCCATGTTCAATCAAATGGGGCTGTAGATATTTCCATGTTCATAGAGATGGCGGTGTAGATATTTCCATGTTTATACCGATAGCGGTGTAGTTATTCCCATGTTTATAGAGATAGCAGTGTAGATATTTCCATTGATATACTGATAGCTGTGTAGATATATCCATGTTCGTACAGACAGCGGTGTAGATATTTCCATGTTCATACAGATAGCGGTGTAGATATTTCCATGTTCATACAGATAGCGGTGTAGATATTTCCATGTTCATACAGATAGCGGTGTAGATATTTCCATGTTCATAGAGTTAGCGGTGTAGATATTTCCATGTTCATACAGATGGCGGTGTAGATATTTCCATGTTCATATAGATGGCGGTGAAGATATTTACATGTTCAAATAGATGTTGGTGTAGATATTTCCATGTTCATAGAAGCGTCGGTGCAGATATTACCATGCTCATAGAGATGGCGGTGTAGATATTCCCATGTTCCTACAGATGGCTGTGTAGGTATTTCCATGTTCATACAGATAGCGGTGTAGTTATTTCCATGTTCATTCAGATAGCGGTGTAGATATTTCCATGTTCATACAGATAGCGCTGTAGATATTTCCATGTTCATACAGATAGCGGTGTAGATATTTCCATGTTCATACAGATGGCGGTGAAGATATTTCCATGTTCATACAGATGGCGGTGTAGATATTTCCAAGTTCATGCAGATGGCGGTGTAGGTATTTCCATGTTTCTACAGATGGCGGTGTAGATATTTCCATGTTCATACAGATGGTGGTGTAGGTATTTCCTTGTTCATACAGATGGCGGTGAAGATATTTCCTTGTTCATAGAGTTATCGGTGTAGATATTTCCATGTTCATACAGATGGCGGTGAAGATATTTCCATGTTCATTCAGATAGCGGTGTAGATGTTTCCATGTCATACAGATGGCGGTGTAGATATTTCCATGTTCCTACAGATGGCCTTGTAGATATTTCCATGTTCCTACAGATAGCGGTGTAGTTATTTCCATGTTCATAGAGATGGCGGTGTAGATATTTCCATGTTTATACAGATAGCGGTGTAGTTATTTCCATGTTTATAGAGATAGAAGTGCCGATATTTCCATTGATATACAGATAGCTGTGTAGATATATCCATGTTCATACAGATAACAGTGTAGATATTTCCATGTTCATACAGTTAGCGATGTAGATATTTCCATGTTCATACAGATGGCGGTGTAGATATTTCCACGTTCATAAAGATGGCAGTGAAGATATCTACATGTTGAAACAGATGGCGGTTTGGTTATTTCCATGTTCATAGAGATGGCGGTGTAGATATTACCATGCTCATAGAGATAGCGTTGTAGATGTTTCCATGTTCTTACGGATGGTGGTGTAGATGTTTCCATGTTAATACGGATGGTGGTGTAGATATTTCCATGTTTATACAGAGTTCGGTTTAGATATTTCCATGTTTACATAGATAGCGGTGTAGATATTTCCATGTTGATACACTAAGTTGTGTAGATATTTCCAAGTTTATAGAGGTAGCGGTGTAGATATTTCCATGATTATAATGATAGCGTGGTAGATATTTCCATGTTTATACAGATAGCGGTATAGATATTTCCATGTTTATACAGATGGCCGTGTAGATATTTCCATGATTATAGAGATGGCGGTCTAGATATTTCCATGTTTACAGAGATAGTGGTGCAGTTATTTCCAAGTTTATAGAGAGAGCTGTGTAGATATATCCATGTTTATACAGATAGCGGTGTAGTTATTTTCATGTTTATAAAGATATCAGTGTAGATATTTCCATTGATATACAGATAACTGTGTAGATATTTCCATGTTCATACAGATAGCGGTGTAGATATTTCCATGTTCATACAGACAGCGCTGTAGATATTTCCATGTTCATACAGATGGCGGTGTAGATATATCCATGTGCATACAGATGGCGGTGAAGATATTTCCATGTTCATACAGATAGCGGTGTAGTTACTTCCATGTTTATAGAGAAAGCTGTGTATATATTTCCATGTATATGCAGATAGCTGTGTAGATATTTCCATGTTCATACAGATAGCGGTGTAGATATTTCCATGTTCATCCAGATGGCGGTGTAGATATATCCATGTTCATACCGATGGCCGTGAAGATATTTCCATAATCATACAGATGGCGGTGTAGATATTTCCATGTTCATACAAATGGCGGTGTAGATATTTCCATATTCATAGAGATGGTGGTGTAGATATTTCCATGTTTATACAAATGGCGGTGTAGGTATTTCCATGTTTATAGAGATAGCGGTGTAGATATTCCCATGTTCATACAGATGGCGGTGTAGATATTTCCATGTTCATGGAGATGGCGGTGTAGATATTTCCATGTTCCTACAGATGGCGGTGTAGATATTTCCATGTTCATCCAGATAGCGGTGTAGATATTTCCATGTTCATCCAGATGGCGGTGTAGATATATCCATGTTCATACAGATGGCGGTGAAGATATTTACATGTTGATACAGATGGCGGTGTAGATATTCCCATGTTCATAGAGATGGCGTTGTAGATATTACCATGCTCATAGAGATGGCGGTGTAGATATTTCCATTTTCATACAGATGGCGATGTAGATATTTCCATGTTTATAGGGATGGCGGTGTAGTTATTTCCATGTTTATACAGAGTTTGGTTTAGATATTTCCATGTTTACACAGATAGCGGTGTAGATATTTCCATGTTGATACACATAGCGGGGTAGATATTTCCAAGTTTATAGAGATAATGGTGTAGATATTTCCATGTTTATACAGATAGCGGCATAGATATTTCCATGTTTATACTGATGGCAGTGTAGATATTTCCATGTTTATAGAGTTGGCGGTCTAGATATTTCCATGTTCATAGAGATATGGTGTAGTTATTTCCAAGCTTATATAGAGAGGGGCGTAGATATTTCCATGTTTATACAGATAGCGATGTAGTTATTTTCGTGCTTATAGAGATAGCAGTGTATATATTTCCATTGATATACAGATAGATGTGTAGATATTTCCATGTTCATACAGATTGTGGTGTAGATATTTCCATATTCTTACAGATAGCGGTGCAGATATTTACAAGTTTATATAGATAGCGGTGTAGTTATTTCCATGTTTATACAGATGGCGGTGTAGTTATTTCCATGTTTATAGAGATGGCGGTGTAGATATTTCCACGTTTATAGAGATAGTGGTGCAGTTATTTCCAAGTTTATAGAGAGAGCGGTGTAGATATTTCCATGTTTATACAGATAGCAGTGTAGTTATTTCCGTGTTTATACAGATAGCGGTGTATATATTTACATGTTTATAGAGATGGCGGTTTAGATATTTTCTTGTTTATACAGATAGCGGTGTAGATATTTCCATGTTTATGGAGATAGCGGTGTAGGTATTTCCAATATTATACATGTAGCAGTGTAGATATTTCCATGTTCATACAGATAGCGGTGTAGATATTTCCATGTTTACACAGATAGCGTTGTAGATATTTACATGTTTATAGAGATAGCTGTGTAGTTATTTCCATGTTTATACAGATTGCGCTGAAGATATTTCCATGTTTACACAGATAGCGGTGTGGATATTTCCATTTTTATACAGATAGCGGTGTAGATATTACCATCTTAATACAGATGGCGGTTTAGATATTTCCAAGTTCCTACAGATGGCGCTGTAGTTATTTCCATGTTCATACAGATGGCAGTGTAGATATTTCCAAGTTTATAGAGAGAGCGGTGTAGTTATTTCAAAGTTTATAGAGAAAGCTGTGTAGATATTTCCATGTATATGGAGATAGCTGTGTAGATATTTCGATGTTCATACTGATAGCGGTGTTGATGTTTCCATGTTCCTACAGATAGCGGTGTAGATATTTCCATGTTCATACAGATAACGGTGTAGATATTTCCATGTTCATACAGATGGCGGTGTAGATTTTTCCATGTTCATACAAATAGCGGTGTAGATATTTCCATGTTTATAGAGAAACCTGTGTAGATATTTTCATGTCTATGAAGATAGCTGTGTAGATATTTCCATGTTCATGCAGATAGCGTTGTAGATATTTCCATGTTCATCCAGATGCCGGAGTAGATATATCCATGTTCATACAGATGGCGGTGAAGATATTTCCATGTTCATACAGTTGGCGGTGTAGATATTTCCATGTTCATAGAGATGGCATTGTAGATATTTCCATGTTCATACAAACGGCGCTGTAGATATTTCCATGTTCATAGAGATGGCGTTGTAGATATTTCCATGTTTATACAGACTTCGGTTTAGATATTTCCATGTTTACACAGATAGCGGTGTAGATATTTCCATCTTGATACACATAGCGGTGTAGGTATTTCCAAGTTTATAGAGATAGCGGTGTAGACCTTTCCATGTTTATAATGATAGCATTGTAAATATATCCATGTTTATACAGATAGCGGTATAGATATTTCCATGTTTATACAGATGGTGGTGAAAATATTTCCATGTTTATAGAGATTGCGGTCTAGATATTTCCATGTTTATAGAGACAGTGGTGTAGTTATTTCCAAGTTTATAGAGAGAGCGGTGTAGATATATCGATGTTTATACAGATAGCGGTGTAGTTATTTTCATGTTTATAGATATAGCAGTGTAGATATTTCCATTGATATACTGATAGCTGTGTAGATACTTCCATATTCATACAGATTGCGGTGTAGATATTTCCATGTTCATAGTGATAGCGGTGTAGTTATTTCCATGTTTATACAGATGGCGGTGTAGTTATTTCTATGTTTATAGAGATGGCGGTCTAGATATTTCCATGTTTATAAAGATAGTGGTGTAGTTAATTCCAAGTTTCTAGAGAGATCGGTGTAGATATTTGCTTGTTTATACAGATAGGGGTATAGATATTTCCATGTTTATACAGATAGCAGTGCAGATATTTACATGTTTATAGAGATGGCATTCTAGATATTTTCTTGTTTAAACAGATAGCGGTGTAGATTGTCCATGTTTATATAGATAGCGGTGTAGATATTTCCAATTTTATACGGATAGCAGAGTAGATATTTCCATGTTCATGCAGATAGCGGTGTAGACATTTCCATGTTTACACAGATAGCGTTGTAGATATTTACATGTTTATAGAGATAGCGGTAAAGTTATTTCCAGGTTTATACAGCTAACGCTGTAGATATTTCCATGTTTATACAGATAGCGGTGTAGATATTTCCATCTTAATACAGATGGCGGTGTAGATATTTCCATGTTCATACAGATGGCGGTGCAGATATTTCCATGTTTATAGAGATAGCGTTGTAGTAATTTCCATGTTTATAGAGATAGCGGTGTAGATATTTCCAAGTTTATAGAGATAGCAGTGTAGATTTTTCCACGTTTATAGACACAGCGGTGTAGATATTTCCATGTTTATACAGATAGCGGTATACGTATTTCCATGTTTATACAGGTAGCGGTGTACATATTTCCATGTTCATACAGATAGCAGTGTAGATTTTCCATGTTCATACAGATAGCGGTGTAGACATTTCCATGTTCATACAGATAGCGGTGTACATATTTCCATGTTCATACAGATAGCAGTGTAGATATTTCCCTGTTCATACAGATAGCGGTGTAGATATTTCCATGTTCATCCAGATGGCGGTGAAGATATTTCCGTGTTCATACAGATGGCAGTGAAGATATTTCCATGTTTATACAGATAGCGGTGTAGATATTTCCATGTTTATAGAGATGGCGGTCTAGATATTTCCATGTTTATAGAGATAGTGGTGTAGTTATTTCCATGTTTATAGAGACAGCGTTGTAGATATTTCCATGTTTATACAGATAGCGGTGGGGATATTTCCATGTTTATACAGATAGCATTGTAGATATTTCCAAGTTTATACAGATAGTGGTGTAGGTATTTCTATGTTTATAGAGATGGCGGTCTAGATATTTCCATGTTTACAGAGTTAGTGTTGTAGTTATTTCCAAGTTTATAGAGATAGCGGTGTAGATATTTCCATGTTTATACAGATAGCTGTGTGGATATTTCCATGTTTATACAGATAGCGGTGTAGATATTTACATGTTTATAGAGATGGCGGTCCAGATATTTTGTTTATGCAGATAGCGGTGTAGATATTTCCATGATTATAGAGATGGCAGTGTAGATATTTCCAATTTTACACAGATAGCAGTGTAGTTATTTCCATGTTCATACAGATGGCTTTGTAGATATTTCGAGGTTTATAGAGATGGAGGTGTAGATATTTCCATGTTTATACGGATAGCAGTGTAGATATTTCCATGTTTACACAGATAGCGGTGTGGATATCTCCATGTTTATACAGATAGCGGCATAGATATTTCCATGTTTATGCAGATAGCGGTGTAGATATTTCCATCTTAATACTGATGGCGGTGTAGGTATTTCCGTGTTCCTACAGATGGCTGTGTAGATATTTCCATGTTCATACAGATGGCGGTGTAGATATTTCCGAGTTTATAGAGGTAGCGGTGTAGTTATGTCCATGTTTATAGAGAAAGCTGTGTAGATATTTCCATGTATATGCAGATAGCAGTGTAGATATTTCCATGTTAATACAGATAGCTGTGTAGATAATTCCACCTTTATAGAGATGGCGGTGTGGATATTTCTATGTTCATACAGATAGCGGTGTAGATATTTCCATGTTTATTGAGATGGCGGTGTAGATATTTCCATGTTTATACAGATGGCGGTGTAGTTATTTCTATGTTTGTAGAGATGGCGGTGTAGATATTTCCATGTTTATTCAGAAAGCGGTGTAGATAATTCCATGTTTACACAGACATCGGTTCAGGCCTTTCCATGTTTACACAGATAACGTTGTAGAAATTTACATGTTTATTGAGATAGCAGTGTAGTTATTTCCATGTTTATACAGATAGCGCTGAAGATATTTCCATGTTTACACAGATAGTGGTGTGGATATTTCCATGTTCATAGAGATGGCGGTGTAGTTATTTCCATGTTTATGGAGATAGCGGTGTAGTTATTTCCATGTTTATAGAGATAGCAGTGTAGATATTTCCATTTATATACAGATAGCTGTGTTGATATTTCCATGTTATTACAGATAGCAGTGTAGATATTTCCATGCTCATACAGATAGCGGTGTAGATATTTCCATGTTCATCCAGATGGCGGTGAAGATATTTCCGTGTTCATACAGATGGCGGTGAACATATTTCCATGTTCATACAGATGGCGTTGTAGATATTTTCTTGTTCGTACACATGGCGGTGTAGATATTTCCATGTTCATAGAGATGGCGGTGTAGATATTTCCATTTTCATATGGACGGCTTTGTAGATATTTCCATGTTCCTACAGATGGCAGTGTAGATATTTCCATGTTTATAGAGGTGGCGGTGTAGATATTTTCATGTTTATACAGAGGGCGGTTTAGATATTTCCATCTATACAGAGATAGCGGTGTAGATATTTCCATGTTGATACACTTAGCGGTGTAGAGATTTCCAAGTTTATAGAGATAGCGGTGTAGATATTTCCAAGTTTGTAGAGATAGCGGTGTTGATATTTCTATGTTTGCAGAGATAGCGGTGTTGATATTTCCATGTTTGTACAGATAGCGGTATAGATATTTCCATGTTTATACAGATGGCGGTGTAGATATTTCTATGTTTATAGTTATGGCAGTCAACATATTTGCATGTTTACAGAGATAGTGTTGTGGTTATTTCCAAGTTTATAGAGATAGCAATGTAGATATTTCCATGTTTATACAGATAGCTGTGTAGATATTTCCATGTTTATACAGATAGCATTGTAGATATTTACATGTTTATAGAGATGGCGATCTAGATATTTTCTTGTTTATACAGATAGCGGTGTAGATATTTCCATGTTTATAGAGATAGCGGTAAAGATATTTCCATGTTTATACAGATAACGCTGTAGATATTTCCATGTTTATACAGATAGCGCTATAGACATTTCCATCTTAATAGAGATGGCGGTGTAGATATTTCCATGTACATAGAGATGGCGGTGCAGATATTTCCATGTTCAAACAGATGGCGATGTAGATATTTCCATGTTTATAGAGATAGCGGTGTAGTTATTTCCATGTTTATAGAGATAGCGGTGTAGATATTTCCATGTATATACAGATAGCTTTGTAGATATTTCCATGTTCATACAAAAAACGCTGTAGGTATTTCCATGTTCATACAGATAGCAGAGTAGATATTTCCATGTTCATACAGATAGCGGTGTAGATATTTCCATGTTTATAGAGATAGCGGTGTAGATATTTCCAAGTTCATACAGATGGCGGTGAAGATATTTCCATGTTTATACAGATGGCGGTGTAGATATTTCCATGTTCATAGAGATGGCCGTGTAGATATTTCCATGTCCATAGAGATGGCGGTGTAGATATTTCCATGTTTATGCAGATGGCGGTGTAGATATTTCCATGTTTAGAGAGATGGCGTTGTAGATATTTCCATGTTTATACAGATGGCGGTCTAGATATTTCTTTGTTTATAGAGATGGCGGTCTACATATTTCCATGTTTACAGAGATAGTGTTGTAGTTATTTCCAAGTTTATAGAGATAGCGGTGTAGATATTTCCATGTTTATACAGATAGCTGTGTAGATATTTCCATGTTTATACAGATAGCGGTGTAGATATTTACATGTTTATAGAGATGGCGGTCTAGATATTTTCATGTTTATACAGATAGCGGTGTATATATTTCCATGATTATAGAGATGGCGGTGTAGATATTTCCAATTTTATACAGATAGCAGTGTAGATATTTCCATGTTCATACAGATAGCGGTGTATATATTTCCACGTTTATAGAGATGGCGGTGTAGATATTTCCATGTTCATACAGCGGGCGTTGTAGATATTTCCAAGTTCATCCAGATGGCGGTGTAGATATATCCATGTTCATACAGATGGCGGTGAAGATATTTCCATGTTCATACAGATGGCGGTGTAGATATTTCCATGTTCATACAAATGGCGGTGTAGATATTTCCATCTTCATAGAGTTGGCAGGGTAGATATTTCCATGTTTATACATATGGCGGTGTAGATATTTCCATGTTTATAGAGATAGCGGTGTACATATTCCCATGTTCCTGCAGATGGCCGTGTAGTTGTTTCCATGTTCATGCAGATGGCGGTGTAGATATTTCCATGTTCCTACAGATGGTTGTGTAGATGTTTCCATGTTCATACAGATGGCGGTGTAGATATTTCCATGTTCATAAAGATGGCGGTGAAGATATTTACATGTTGAAACAGGTGCCGGTTTGGATATTTCCATGTTCATAGAGATAGCGAAGTAGATATTACCATGCTCATAGAGATGGCGGTGTAGATGTTTCCATGTTCTTACGGATGGTGGTTTAGATGTTTCCATGTTAATACGGATGGCGGTGTAGATATTTCCGTGTTTATACAGAGTTCGGTTTAGATATTTCCATGTTTACATAGATATCGGTGTAGATATTTCCATGTTGATACACTAAGTTGTGTAGATATTTCCATGTTTATAGAGGTAGCGGTGTAGATATTTCCATGATTATAATGATAGCGTGGTAGATATTTCCATGTTTATACAGATAGTGGTATAGATATTTCCATGTTTATACAGATGGCCGTGTAGATATTTCCATGATTATAGAGATGGCGGTCTAGATATTTCCATGTTTACAGAGATAGTGGTGTAGTTATTTCCAAGTTTATAGAGAGAGCGGTGTAGATATATCCATGTTGATACAGATAGCGGTGTAGTTTTTTTCATGTTTATAAAGATAGCAGTGTAGATATTTCCATTGATATACAGATATCTGTGTAGATATTTCCATGTTCATACAGATAGCGGTGTAGATGTTTCCATGTTCATACAGATAGCGGTGTAGATATTTGCATGTTCATGCAGTTAGCGGTGTAGATACTTCCATTTTAATACAGAAGGTGGTGAAGATATTTGGAAGTTCATACAGATGGCGGTGTAGATATTTCCATGTTCCTACAGATGGCGGTGTAGATATTTCCATGTTCATACAGATAGCGGTGTAGTTATTTCCATGTTTATACAGAAAGCAGTGTAGATATTTCCATGTATATGCAGATAGCTGTGTAGACATTTCCATGTTCATACAGACAGCGCTGTAGATATTTCCATGTTCATACAGATGGTGGTGTAGATATATCCATGTGCATACAGATGGCGGTGTAGATATTTCCGTGTTCATTCAAATGGCGGTGTAGATATATCCATGTTCATATAGATGGCGGTGAAGGTATTTGCATGTTCATACAGATGGCGGTGTAGATATTTCCATGTTTATACAAATGTCGGTGTAGATATTTCCATGTTCACACAGATGGCGGTGTAGATATTTCCATGTTCATACAGATGGCGGTGAAAATATTTCCATGTTCAATCAGATGGCAGTGTAGATATTCCCATGTTCATAGAGATGGCGGTGTAGATATTACCATGCTCATAGAGATGGCGGTGTAGTTATTTCCATCTTCATACAGATGGCGGTGTAGATATTTCCATGTTTATAGGGATGGCGCTGTAGTTATTTCCATGTTTATACAGAGTTTGGTTTAGATATTTCCATGTTTACACAGATAGCGGTGTAGATATTTCCATGTTGATACACATAGCGGGGTAGATATTTCCTAGTTTATAGAGATAGTGGTGTAGATATTTCCATGTTTATACAGATAGCGGCATAGATATTTCCATGTTTATACAGATGGCAGTGTAGATATTTCCATGTTTATAGAGTTGGCGGTCTAGATATTTCCAAGTTCATAGAGATATGGTGTAGTTATTTCCAAGCTTATAGAGAGAGAGGTGTAGATATTTCCATGTTTATACAGATAGCCATGTAGTTATTTTCGTGCTTATAGAGATAGCAGTGTATATATTTCCATTGATATACAGATAGATGTGTAGATATTTCCATGTTCATACAGATTGTGGTGTAGATATTTCCATATTCTTACAGATAGCGGTGTAGATATTTACAAGTTTATATAGATAGCGGTGTAGTTATTTCCATGTTTATACAGATGGCGGTGTAGTTATTTCCATGTTTATAGAGATGGCGGTGTAGATATTTCCACGTTTATAGAGATAGTGGTGCAGTTATTTCCAAGTTTATAGAGAGAGCGGTGTAGATATTTCCATGTTTATACAGATAGCAGTGTAGTTATTTCCGTGTTTATACAGATAGCGGTGTATATATTTACATGTTTATAGAGATGGCGGTTTAGATATTTTCTTGTTTATACAGATAGCGGTGTAGATATTTCCATGTTTATGGAGATAGCGGTGTAGGTATTTCCAATATTATACATGTAGCAGTGTAGATATTTCCATGTTCATAAAGATAGCGGTGTTGATATTTCCATGTTTACACAGATAGCGTTGTAGATATTTACATGTTTATAGAGATAGCGGTGTAGTTATTTCCATGTTTATACAGATTGCGCTGAAGATATTTCCATGTTTACACAGATAGCGGTGTGGATATTTCCATTTTTATACAGATAGCGGTGTAGATATTACCATCTTAATACAGATGGCGGTTTAGATATTTCCAAGTTCCTGCAGATGGCGCTGTAGTTATTTCCATGTTCATACAGATGGCAGTGTAGATATTTCCAAGTTTATAGAGAGAGCGGTGTAGTTATTTCAAAGTTTATAGAGAAAGCTGTGTAGATATTTCCATGTATATGGAGATAGCTGTGTAGATATTTCGATGTTCATACAGATAGCGCTGTTGATGTTTCCATGTTCCTACAGATAGCGGTGTAGATATTTCCATGTTCATACAGATAACGGTGCAGATATTTCCATGTTCATACAGATGGCGGTGTAGATATTTCCATGTTCATACAAATAGCGGTGTAGATATTTCCATGTTCATACAGTTAGCGGTGTAGATATTTCCATGTTCATACAGATTGCGGCGTAGATATTTCCATGTTCATACAGATGGCGGTGAAGATATTTACATGTTGAAACAGATGGCGGTGTAGATATTTCCATGTTTATACAGATAGCAGAATAGATATTTCCATGTTTATACAGATGGCGGTGTAGCTATTTCCATGTTTATAGAGATGGCGGTCTAGATATTTCCAGGCTTACAGAGATAGTGGTGTAGTTATTTCCAAGTTTATAGAGAGAGCGGTGTAGATATATCCTTGTTTATACAGATAGCGGTGTAGTTATTTTCATGTTTATAAAGATAGCAGTGTAGATATTTCCATTGATATACAGATATCTCTGTAGGTATTTCCATGTTCATACAGATATCGGTGTAGATATTTCCATGTTCATACAGATAGCGGTGTAGATATTTCCATGTTCATACAGATAGCGGTGTAGTTATTTCCATGTTTATACAGAAAGCAGTGTAGGTATTTCCATGTATATGCAGATAGCTGTGTAGACATTTCCATGTTCATACAGACAGCGCTTTAGATATTTCCATGTTCATACAGATGGTGGTGTAGATATATCCATGTGCATACAGATGGCGGTGTAGATATTTCCGTGTTCATTCAAATGGCGGTGTAGATATATCCATGTTCATATTGATGTCGGTGAAGGTATTTGCAAGTTCATACAGATGGCGGTGTAGATATTTCCATGTTTATACAAATGTCGGTGTAGATATTTCCATGTTCACACAGATGGCGGTGTAGATATTTCCATGTTCATACAGATGGCGGTGAAAATATTTCCATGTTCAATCAGATGGCAGTGTAGATATTCCCATGTTCATAGAGATGGCGGTGTAGATATTACCATGCTCATAGAGATGGCGGTGTAGTTATTTCCATCTTCATACAGATGGCGGTGTAGATATTTCCATGTTTATAGGGATGGCGCTGTAATTATTTCCATGTTTATACAGAGTTTGGTTTAAATATTTCCATGTTTTCACAGATAGCGGTGTAGATATTTCCATGTTGATACACATAGCGGGGTAGATATTTCCTAGTTTATAGAGATAGTGTTGTAGATATTTCCATGTTTATACAGATAGCGGCATAGATATTTCCATGTTTATACAGATGGCAGTGTAGATATTTCCATGTTTATAGAGTTGGCGGTCTAGATATTTCCAAGTTCATAGAGATATGGTGTAGTTATTTCCAAGCTTATAGAGAGAGAGGTGTAGATATTTCCATGTTTATACAGATAGCCATGTAGTTATTTTCGTGCTTATAGAGATAGCAGTGTATATATTTCCATTGATATACAGATAGATGTGTAGATATTTCCATGTTCATACAGATTGTGGTGTAGATATTTCCATATTCTTACAGATAGCGGTGTAGATATTTACAAGTTTATATAGATAGCGGTGTAGTTATTTCCATGTTTATACAGATGGCGGTGTAGTTATTTCCATGTTTATAGAGATGGCGGTGTAGATATTTCCACGTTTATAGAGATAGTGGTGCAGTTATTTCCAAGTTTATAGAGAGAGCGGTGTAGATATTTCCAAGTTTATACAGATAGCAGTGTAGTTATTTCCGTGTTTATACAGATAGTGGTGTATATATTTACATGTTTATAGAGATGGCGGTTTAGATATTTTCTTGTTTATACAGATAGCGGTGTAGATATTTCCATGTTTATGGAGATAGCGGTGTAGGTATTTCCAATATGATACATGTAGCAGTGTAGATATTTCCATGTTCATACAGATAGCGGTGTTGATATTTCCATGTTTACACAGATAGCGTTGTAGATATTTACATGTTTATAGAGATAGCGGTGTAGTTATTTCCATGTTTATACAGATTGCGCTGAAGATATTTCCATGTTTACACAGATAGCGGTGTGGATATTTCCATTTTTATACAGATAGCGGTGTAGATATTACCATCTTAATACAGATGGCGGTTTAGATATTTCCAAGTTCCTGCAGATGGCGCTGTAGTTATTTCCATGTTCATACAGATGGCAGTGTAGATATTTCCAAGTTTATAGAGAGAGCGTTGTAGTTATTTCAAAGTTTATAGAGAAAGCTGTGTAGATATTTCCATGTATATGGAGATAGCGGTATAGATATTTCCATGTTTATACAGATGGCGGTGTAGATATTTCCATAATTATAGAGATGGTGGTCTAGATATTTCCACGTTTACAGAGATAGTGGTGTAGCTATTTCCAGGTTTATAGAGAGAGCGGTGTAGATATATCCATGTTTATACAGATAGCGGTGTAGTTATTTTCATGTTTATAAAGATAGCTGTGTTGATATTTCCATTGATATACAGATATCTGTGTAGATGTTTCCATGTTCAGACAGATAGCGGTGTAGATATTTGCATGTTCATACAGTTAGCGGTGTAGATATTTCCATTTTCAAACAGATGGCTGTGTAGATATTTCCATGTTCCTACAGACGGCGGTGTAGATATTTCCATGTTCATACACATAGCGGTGTAGTTTTTCCATGTTTATAGAGAAAGCTGTGTAGATTTTTCCATGTATATGCAGGTAGCGGTGTAGTTCTTTCCATGTTTATAGAGAAAGCTGTGTAGATATTTCCATGTATATGCAGATAGCTGTGTAGATATTTCCATGTTCATACAGACAGTGGTGTAGATATTTCCATGTTCATACAGTTGGCGGTGTAGATATTTCCATGTTCATACAGACAGTGGTGTAGATATTTCCATGTTCATACAGTTGGCGGTGTAGATATTTCCATGTTCATACAGATGTCGGTGAAGGTATTTCCATGTTAGTACAGATGGCGGTGTAGATATTTCCATGTTCATACAGATGGTGGTGAGGATATATCCATGTTCATACAGATGGCGGTGAAAATATTTCCATGTTCATACAGATAGCGGTGTCGTTATTTCCATGTTTATGGAGACAGCGGAGTATTTATTTCCATGTTTATAGAGATAGCGGTGTTGATATTTCCAAGTTCATACAGATGGCGGTGTAGATATTTCCAGGTTAATACAGATGGAAGTGAAGTTATTTCCATGTTCATACAGATGGCGGTGTAGATCTTTCCGTGTTCATACAGATGGCGGTGTAGATATTTCCATGTTGATACAGATGGCGGTGTAGATATTTCCATGTTCATACAGATGGCGGTGTACATATTTCCATCTTTATACAGATGGCGGTGGAGATATTTCCATGTTTATACAGATAGTTGTGTAGTTATTTCCATGTTTATGGAGATAGTAGTGTACATATTTCCATGTTTATACAGGTAATGGTGTCGATATTTTGATGTTCATGTGGATAGCGGTGTAGATATTTCCATGTTCATACAGATAGCGGTGTAGATATTTCCATGTTCATACAGATGGCGGTGAAGATATTTCCATGTTCCTACAGATAGCGGTGTAGATATTTCCATGTTCATACAGATAGCGGTGTAGATATTTCCATGTTCATACAGATAGCGGTGTAGATATTTCCATGTTCATACAGATGGCGTTGTAGATATTTCCATGTTCATTCCGATGGCAGTGTAGATATTTCCATGTTCATACAGATAGCGGTGAAGATATTTCCATGTTCATACAGAACACCGTGTAGATATTTCCATGATTATAGACATGGCGGTGAAGCTATTTCCTTGTTTATACAGATAGCGGTGTAGATATTTCTATGTTTATAGAGATGGCGGTGTAGATACTTCCATGTTCATAGAGATACCGCTGCAGATATTTCCATGTTCATACAGATAGCGGTGTAGATATTTCCATGTTCGTACAGATGGCGGTGTAGATATTTCCATGTTTACAGGGATAGCGGTGTAGATATTTCCATGTTCATACAGATAGCAGTGTAGATATTTCCATGTTCATACAGATAGCGGTGTAGTTATTTCCATGTTTATACAGAAAGCAGTGTAGGTATTTCCATGTATATGCAGATAGCTGTGTAGACATTTCCATGTTCATACAGACAGCGCTTTAGATATTTCCATGTTCATACAGATGGTGGTGTAGATATATCCATGTGCATACAGATGGCGGTGTAGATATTTCCGTGTTCATTCAAATGGCGGTGTAGATATATCCATGTTCATATAGATGTCGGTGAAGGTATTTGCAAGTTCATACAGATGGCGGTGTAGATATTTCCATGTTTATACAAATGGCCGTGTAGATATTTCCATGTTCACACAGATGGCGGTGTAGATATTTCCATGTTCATACAGATGGCGGTGAAAATATTTCCATGTTCAATCAGATGGCAGTGTAGATATTCCCATGTTCATAGAGATGGCGGTGTAGATATTACCATGCTCATAGAGATGGCGGTGTAGTTATTTCCATCTTCATACAGATGGCGGTGTAGATATTTCCATGTTTATAGGGATGGCGCTGTAATTATTTCCATGTTTATACAGAGTTTGGTTTAAATATTTCCATGTTTACACAGATAGCGGTGTAGATATTTCCATGTTGATACACATAGCGGGGTAGATATTTCCTAGTTTATAGAGATAGTGTTGTAGATATTTCCATGTTTATACAGATAGCGGCATAGATATTTCCATGTTTATACAGATGGCAGTGTAGATATTTCCATGTTTATAGAGTTGGCGGTCTAGATATTTCCAAGTTCATAGAGATATGGTGTAGTTATTTCCAAGCTTATAGAGAGAGAGGTGTAGATATTTCCATGTTTATACAGATAGCCATGTAGTTATTTTCGTGCTTATAGAGATAGCAGTGTATATATTTCCATTGATATACAGATAGATGTGTAGATATTTCCATGTTCATACAGATTGTGGTGTAGATATTTCCATATTCTTACAGATAGCGGTGTAGATATTTACAAGTTTATATAGATAGCGGTGTAGTTATTTCCATGTTTATACAGATGGCGGTGTAGTTATTTCCATGTTTATAGAGATGGCGGTGTAGATATTTCCACGTTTATAGAGATAGTGGTGCAGTTATTTCCAAGTTTATAGAGAGAGCGGTGTAGATATTTCCAAGTTTATACAGATAGCAGTGTAGTTATTTCCGTGTTTATACAGATAGTGGTGTATATATTTACATGTTTATAGAGATGGCGGTTTAGATATTTTCTTGTTTATACAGATAGCGGTGTAGATATTTCCATGTTTATGGAGATAGCGGTGTAGGTATTTCCAATATGATACATGTAGCAGTGTAGATATTTCCATGTTCATACAGATAGCGGTGTTGATATTTCCATGTTTACACAGATAGCGTTGTAGATATTTACATGTTTATAGAGATAGCGGTGTAGTTATTTCCATGTTTATACAGATTGCGCTGAAGATATTTCCATGTTTACACAGATAGCGGTGTGGATATTTCCATTTTTATACAGATAGCGGTGTAGATATTACCATCTTAATACAGATGGCGGTTTAGATATTTCCAAGTTCCTACAGATTTCGCTGTAGTTATTTCCATGTTCATACAGATGGCAGTGTAGATATTTCCAAGTTTATAGAGAGAGCGTTGTAGTTATTTCAAAGTTTATAGAGAAAGCTGTGTAGATATTTCCATGTATATGGAGATAGCGGTATAGATATTTCCATGTTTATACAGATGGCGGTGTAGATATTTCCATGATTATAGAGACGGTGGTCTAGATATTTCCACGTTTACAGAGATAGTGGTGTAGCTATTTCCAGGTTTATAGAGAGAGCGGTGTAGATATATCCATGTTTATACAGATAGCGGTGTAGTTATTTTCATGTTTATAAAGATAGCTGTGTTGATATTTCCATTGATATACAGATATCTGTGTAGATGTTTCCATGTTCAGACAGATAGCGGTGTAGATATTTGCATGTTCATACAGTTAGCGGTGTAGATATTTCCATTTTCAAACAGATGGCTGTGTAGATATTTCCATGTTCCTACAGACGGCGGTGTAGATATTTCCATGTTCATACACATAGCGGTGTAGTTTTTCCATGTTTATAGAGAAAGCTGTGTAGATTTTTCCATGTATATGCAGGTAGCGGTGTAGTTCTTTCCATGTTTATAGAGAAAGCTGTGTAGATATTTCCATGTATATGCAGATAGCTGTGTAGATATTTCCATGTTCATACAGACAGTGGTGTAGATATTTCCATGTTCATACAGTTGGCGGTGTAGATATTTCCATGTTCATACAGACAGTGGTGTAGATATTTCCATGTTCATACAGTTGGCGGTGTAGATATTTCCATGTTCATACAGATGTCGGTGAAGGTATTTCCATGTTAGTACAGATGGCGGTGTAGATATTTCCATGTTCATACAGATGGCGGTGAGGATATATCCATGTTCATACAGATGGCGGTGAAAATATTTCCATGTTCATACAGATAGCGGTGTCGTTATTTCCATGTTTATGGAGACAGCGGAGTATTTATTTCCATGTTTATAGACATAGCGGTGTTGATATTTCCAAGTTCATACAGATGGCGGTGTAGATATTTCCAGGTTAATACAGATGGAAGTGAAGTTATTTCCATGTTCATACAGATGGCGGTGTAGATCTTTCCGTGTTCATACAGATGGCGGTGTAGATATTTCCATGTTGATACGGATGGCGGTGTAGATATTTCCATGTTCATACAGATGGCGGTGTACATATTTCCATCTTTATACAGATGGCGGTGGAGATATTTCCATGTTTATACAGATAGTTGTGTAGTTATTTCCATGTTTATGGAGATAGTAGTGTACATATTTCCATGTTTATACAGGTAATGGTGTCGATATTTTGATGTTCATGTGGATAGCGGTGTAGATATTTCCATGTTCATACAGATAGCGGTGTAGATATTTCCATGTTCATACAGATGGCGGTGAAGATATTTCCATGTTCCTACAGATAGCGGTGTAGATATTTCCATGTTCATACAGATAGCGGTGTAGATATTTCCATGTTCATACAGATAGCGGTGTAGATATTTCCATGTTCATACAGATGGCGTTGTAGATATTTCCATGTTCATTCCGATGGCAGTGTAGATATTTCCATGTTCATACAGATAGCGGTGAAGATATTTCCATGTTCATACAGATGGCGATGTAGATATTTCCATGTTCATACAGATCGCCGTGTAGATATTTCCATGATTATAGACATGGCGGTGAAGCTATTTCCTTGTTTATACAGATAGCGGTGTAGATATTTCTATGTTTATAGAGATGGCGGTGTAGATACTTCCATGTTCATAGAGATACCGCTGCAGATATTTCCATGTTCATACAGATAGCGGTGTAGATATTTCCATGTTTATACAGATGGCGGTGTAGATATTTCCATGTTTACAGGGATAGCGGTGTAGATATTTCCATGTTAATACACAAAGCGGAGTAGATATTACCAAGTTTACAGAGATAGCGGTATAGATATTTCCATGTTTATAGAGATAGCGTTGTAGATATTTCCTTGTTTATTCAGAAAGCAGTATAGATATTTCCATGTTTATACAGATTGCGGTGTAGATATTTCCATGTTTATAGAGATGGCGGTTTAGATATTTCCATGTTCATATAGAGAGTTGTGTAGTTATTTCCAAGTTTATAGATATAGCGGTGTAGGTATTTCCATATTAATACAGATAGCGGTGTAGATATTTCCATGTTTATACAGATACCGGTGTAGATATTTTCATGTTTATAGAGATGGCGGTCCGGATATTTCCTTTTTTATACAGATAGCGGTGTGGGTATTTCCATGTTTCTACAGATAGCGGTGAAGATATTTCCATGTTCATACAGATGGCGGTGAAGATATTTCCATGTTCGTACACATGGCGGTGTAGATAATTCCGTGTTTATAGAGATGGTGGTGTAGATATTTCCCTTTTCATACGGATGGCATTGTAGATATTTCCATGTTCATACAGATGGCGGTGTAGATATTTCCATGTTTATACAGATAGCAGTGTAGATATTTCCATGTTTACAGAGATAGCGGTGTAGATATTTCCATGTTGATACACATAGCGGTGTAGTGATTTCTAAGTTTATGGAGATAGCAGTGTAGATATTTCCAAGTTTATAGAGTTAGCGGTATAGATATTTCCATGTTTATAGAGAGAGCGGTGTAGATATTTCAATGTATATACAGAGAGCGGTATAGATATTTCCTTGTTTATACTGATGGCGGTGTAGATATTTCCATGTTTATACAGGTAGCGGTGTAGATATTTCCATTTTAAAACAGATGGCGGTGTAGATATTTCCATGTTTATACAGATGGCGTTGTAGATATATCCATCTTAACACAGATAGCGGTGTGCATATTTCCATGTTGATAAATATAGCAGTGTTGATATGTCAATGTTTATACAGATAGTGGTGCAGATATTTCCATGTTTATACAGCTAGCGGTGTAGATATTCCCATTTTTATAAAGATAGCAGTGTAGATATTTCCATGTTTAAACAGATAGCGCTGCAGATATTTCCATCTTAAAACAGACGGTGGTGTAGATATTTCCATGTTCATTCAGATGGCGGTGTAGATATTTCCATGTTCACCTAGATGGCGGTGTAGATATTTCCATGTTCATACAGATGGCGGTGTAGATATTTCCATGTTCATACAGATCGCCGTGTAGATATTTCCATGATTATAGAGATAGCAGTGTAGTTATTTCCATGTTTATATAGATAGCGTTGTAGATATTTCCATGTTCATACAGTAGCGGTGTACATATTTCCATGTTTATAGAGATAGAGGTGTAGATATTTCCCTGTTTTACAGATTGCACTGTAGATATTTCCATGTTTATAGAGGGCAGTTTAGATATTTCCGTGTTTACAGAGATAGCAGTGTAGATATTTCCGTTTTGATGCACATAGCAGTGTAGTTATTTCCAAGTTTCTGGAGATAGCAGTGTAGATATTTCCATGTTTATAGAGACAGCAGTGTAGTTATTTCCATGTTTATACAGATAGCGGTGAAGATATTTCCATGTTTACACAGATAGCGGTTTGGATATTTCCATGTTTATACCATTAGCGGTGCAGATATTTCCATGTTTATACAGATAGGGGTGTAGATATTTCCATGTTTATACAGACAGCGGTGTAGATAATTCCGTGTTCATACAGATAGCGGTGTAGATATTTCCATCTTAACAGAGATGGCAGTTTAGATATTTCCATGTTCATACAGATGGCGTTGTAGATAATTCCATGTTCATACAGATGGCGGTGTAGATATTTGCATGTTCATACAGATAGCCGTGTAGATATTTCCATGCTCATATAGATAGCGGTGTAGATATTTATATGTTCATAGAGATGGCGGTGTCGATATTTCCATGTTAATCCAGATGGCGGTGTAGATATTTCCATGTTCATCCAGACGGCGGTGTAGATATTGAAATGTTTACACAGATAGCGGTGTAGATATTTCCATGTTGATACACATAGCGGTGTAGATATTTCCATGTTGATACACATAGCGGTGTGGATATTTCCATGTTTATACAGATAGTGGTGTAGATATTTCCATCTCAATACAGATAGCGGTGTAGATATTTGCATGTTCATACAGATAGCGGTGTAGATATTTCCATGTTCATACAGTTAGCGGTGTAGATATTTCCATGTTCCTACAGATAGCGGTGTACATATTTCCATGTTCATACAGATGGCGGTGATGATATTTACATGTTCATACAGATGACGGTGTAAATTTTCCACGTTCATAGAGATGGCGGTGTAGATATTTCCAAGTTCATAGAGAAGGCGTTGTAGATATTTCCAAGTTCATATGGATGGCGGTGTAGATATTTCCATGTTCATACAGATGACGGTGTAGATATTGAAATGTTTACACAGATAGCGGTGTAGATATTTCCATGTTGATACACATAGCGGTGTAGATATTTCCATGTTGATACACATAGTGGTGTAGACATTTCCAAGTTTATAGAGATAGCGGTGTAGAAGTTTCCATGTTTATAGAGACAGCGTTGTAGATATTTCCATGTTTATATAGATAGCGGTAAAGATATTTCCATGTTTATACAGATGGCGGTGTAGATATTTTCATGTTTATAGAGATGGCAGTGTAGATATTTCCATGTTCATACAAATGGCGGTGTAGATATTTCCATCTTTATAGAGATAGCGGTGTTGTTATTTCCTTGTTTATAGAGAAAGCTGTGTAGATATTTCCATGTATATACAGTTAGCTATGTAGATATTCCCATGTTCATACAGATAGCGGTGTAGATATTTCCAGGTTCATACAGATAGCGGTGTAGATATTTCCATGTTCATACAGGTAGCGGTGTAGATATTTCCATGTTCATCTAGATGGTGGTGTAGATATTTCCAAGTTCATGCAGATGGCGGTGTAGATATTTCCATGTTCTTGCCGATGGTGGTGTAGATATTTCCATGTTCAAGCAGATGGCGGTGAAGATATTTCCATGTTCATACAGATGGCGGTGTAGATATTTCCATGTTCATACACATGGCGGGGTAGATATTTCCATGTTCATAGAGACGGCGGTGTAGTTATTTCCATGTTTATAGAGATAGCAGTGTAGATATTTTCATTTATATACAGATAGCTGTGTAGATATTTCCATGTTAATACAGATAACGGTGTAGATATTTCCATGTTCATACAGATAGCGGTGTAGATATTTCCATGTTCATCCAGATGGTGGAGAAGATATTTCCGTGTTCATACAGATGGCGGTGAACATATTTCCATGTTCATACAGATGGCGGTGTAGATATTTTCTTGTTCGTACACATGGCGGTGTAGATATTTCCATGTTCATAGAGATGGCGGTGTAGATATTTCCATTTTCATCCGGATGGCGTTGTAGATATTTCCATGTTCATACAGATGGCGGTGTAGATATTTCCATGTTTATAGAGGTGGCGGTGTAGATATTTTCATGCTTATACAGAGGGCGGTATAGATATTTCCATGTTTACAGAGATAGCGGTGTAGATATTTCCATGTTGATACACATAGCAGTGTAGAGATTTCCAAGTCTATAGAGATTGTGGTGTAGATATTTCCAAGTTTATAGAGATAGCGGTGTAGATATTTCCATGTTTGCAGAAATTGCGGTGTAGATATTTCCTTGTTTATACAGAAAGCGGTGTAGATATTTCCATGTTCATACAAATGGCGGTGTAGATATTTCCATGTTCATGGAGATGGCGGTGTAGATATTTCCATGTTTATACAGATAGCAGTGTAGTTATTTCCATGTTTATAGAGATAGCAGTGTAGATATTTCCATTGATATACAGATAGCTGTGTAGATGTTTGCATGTTCGTACAGATAGCGGTGTAGATATTTCCATGTTCATACACCTAGCAGTGTAGATATTTCCATGTTCATACAGATAGTGGTGTAGATATTTCCATGTTCATACAGATGATGCTGAAGATATTTACATGTTCATACAGATGGTGGTGTAGATATTTCCATGTTCATACAGATGGCGGTGAAGATATTTCCATGTTCCTACAGATATCGGTGTAGATATTTCCATGTTCATGCAGATGGCGGTGTAGATATTTCCATGTTCATACAGATAGCGGTGTAGATATTTCCATGTTCATACAGATGGCGTTGTACATATTTCCATGTTCATTCCGATGGCAGTGTAGATATTTCCATGTTCATACAGATAGCGGTGAAGATATTTCCATGTTCATACAGATGGCGATGTAGATATTTCCATGTTCATACAGATCGCCGTGTAGATATTTCCAAGATTATAGACATGGCGGTGAAGCTATTTCCTTGTTTATACAGATAGCGATGTAGATATTTCTATGTTTATAGAGATGGCGGTGTAGATATTTCCATGTTCATACAGATAGCGCTGCAAATATTTCCATGTTCATACGGATAGCGGTGTAGATATTTCCATGATCGTACAGATGGCGGTGTAGATATTTCCATGTTTACAGGGATAGCGGTGTAGATATTTCCATGTTAATACACAAAGCGGAGTAGATATTTCCAAGTTTACAGAGATAGCGGTATAGATATTTCCATGTTTATAGAGATAGCGTTGTAGATATTTCCTTGTTTATACAGAAAGCAGTATAGATATTTCCATGTTTATACAGATTGCGGTGTAGATATTTTCATGTTTATAGAGATGGCAGTTTAGATATTTCCATGTTCATATAGAGAGTTGTGTAGTTATTTCCAAGTTTATAGATATAGCGGTGTAGGTATTTCCATATTAATACAGATAGCGGTGTAGATATTTCCATGTTTATACAGACACCGGTGTAGATATTTTCATGTTTATAGAGATGGCGGTCCAGATATTTCCTTGTTAATACAGATAGCGGTGTGGGTATTTCCATGTTTATACAGATAGCGGTGTAGATATTTCCATCTTAAAACAGATGGCGGTAGAGATATTTCCATGTTCATACAGATGGCGTTGTAGATATTTCCATGTTAACACAGATAGTGGTGTGGATATTTCCATGTTGATACAGATAGCGGTGTAGGTATTTTCATGTTTATAGAGATGGCAGTCCAGATATTTCCTTGTTTATACAGATAGTGGTGTAGATATTTCCATGCATATAGAGATAGCGGTGTACATATTTCCATTTTTATACAGATAGCAGTGTAGATATTTCCACGTACATAGAGATAGCGGTGTAGATATTTCCACCTTTATAGAGATGGCGGTGGAGATATTTTGATATTCCTACAGATGGCGGTGTAGATATTTAAATGTTTATACAGATAGCGGTGTAGATATTTCCATCTTAATACAGATGGCGGTGAAGATATTTCTATGTTCCTACAGATGGCGGTGCAGGTATTTCCATGTTCATACAGATGGCGTTGTAGATATTTCCATGTTTATGGAGATGGCGGTGTAGATATTTGCATGTTTATAGACATAGTGTTGTAGATAATTCCATGTATATACAGAAAGCTCTGAAGATATTTCCATGTTCATACAGATGGCGGTGTAGATATTTCCATGTTCATACATATCGCGGTGTAGATATTTCCATGATTATAGAGATAGCGGTGTAGTTATTTTCACGTTTATAGAGATGGCGTTGCAGATATTTCCATGTTTATAGAGATGGCGGTGTAGTTATTTCCATCTTTACATAGATAGCGTTGTAGACATTTCCATGTTCATACAGTAGCTGTGTAGATATTTCCATGTTTATACAGATAGTAGTGTAGATATTTCCATGTTTATAGAGATAGCGGTGTAGTTGTTTCCCTGTTTTACAGATAGCACTGTAGCTATTTCCATGTTTATAGAGATAGCGGTGTATATATTTCCATGTTTATGCAGATAGCGGTGTAGATATTTCCACGTTCATACGGATGGCGGTGTAGATATTTCCATGTTCATAGAGATGGTGCTGTAGATATTTCCACGTTCATAGAGATGTTGCTGTACATATTTCCACGTTTGTACGGATGTCGGTGTGGATATTTCCATGTTCATACAGATGGTGGTGTAGATATTTACATGTTTATATAGATGGTGTGTAGATATTTCCATGTTTATAGAGATGGCGGTGTAGATATTTGCATGTTTATAGACATAGTGTTGTAGATAATTCCATGTATATACAGAAAGCTCTGAAGATATTTCCATGTTCATACAGATGGCGGTGTAGATATTTCCATGTTCATACATATCGCGTTGTAGATATTTCCATGATTATAGAGATAGCGGTGTAGTTATTTTCACGTTTATAGAGATGGCGTTGCAGATATTTCCATGTTTATGGAGATGGCGGTGTAGTTATTTCCATCTTTACATAGATAGCGTTGTAGACATTTCCATGTTCATACAGTAGCGGTGTAGATATTTCCATGTTTATACAGATAGTAGTGTAGATATTTCCATGTTTATAGAGATAGCGGTGTAGTTGTTTCCCTGTTTTACAGATAGCACTGTAGCTATTTCCATGTTTATAGAGATAGCGGTGTATATATTTCCATGTTTATGCAGATAGCGGTGTAGATATTTCCACGTTCATACGGATGGCGGTGTAGATATTTCCATGTTCATAGAGATGGTGCTGTAGATATTTCCACGTTCATAGAGATGTTGCTGTACATATTTCCACGTTTGTACGGATGTTGGTGTGGATATTTCCATGTTCATACAGATGGTGGTGTAGATATTTACATGTTTATATAGATGGTGTGTAGATATTTCCATGTTTATACAAAGGGCGGTTTAGATATTTCCATGTTTACAGAGATAGCGGTGTAGATATTTCCATGTGGATACACATAGCGGTGTAGTTATTTCCAAGTTTATAGAGATAGCGGTGTAGATATTTCCATGTTTATACAGATAGCGGCGCAGATATTTCCATCTTAATACAGATGGCGGTGTAGGTATTTCCGTGTTCCTACAGATGGCTGTGTAGATATTTCCATGTTCATACAGATGGCGGTGTAGATATTTCCAAGTTTACAGTGATAGCGGTGTAGTTACGTCCATGTTTATAGGGAAAGCTGTGTAAATATTTCCATGTATATGCAGATAGCAGTGTAGATATTTCCATGTTCATACAGATAGCTGTGTAGATAATTCCACCTTTATAGAGATGGCGGTGTAGATATTTCTATGTTCATACAGATGGCTGTGTAGATATTTCCATGTTCATTGAGATTGCGATGTAGATATTTCCATGTTTATACAGATGGCGGTGTACATATTTCTATGTTTGTAGAGATTGCGGTGTAGATATTTCCATGTTTATTCAGAAAGCGGTGCAGACCTTTCCATGTTTACAGAGATAGCGTTGTAGAAATTTACATGTATATTGAGATAGCAGTGTAGTTATTTCCATGTTTATACAGATAGTGCTGAAGATATTTCCATGTTTACACAGATAGCGGTGTGGATATTTCCATGTTTATACAGATAGTGGTGTAGATATTTCCATCTCAATACAGATAGCGGTGTAGATATTTGCATGTTCATACAGATAGCGGTGTAGATATTTCCATGTTCATACAGTTAGCGGTGTAGATATTTCCATGTTCCTACAGATAGCGGTGTACATATTTCCATGTTCATACAGATGGCGGTGATGATATTTACATGTTCATACAGATGACGGTGTAAATTTTCCACGTTCATAGAGATGGCGGTGTAGATATTTCCAAGTTCATAGAGAAGGCGTTGTAGATATTTCCAAGTTCATATGGATGGCGGTGTAGATATTTCCATGTTCATACAGATGACGGTGTAGATATTGAAATGTTTACACAGATAGCGGTGTAGATATTTCCATGTTGATACACATAGCGGTGTAGATATTTCCATGTTGATACACATAGTGGTGTAGACATTTCCAAGTTTATAGAGATAGCGGTGTAGAAGTTTCCATGTTTATAGAGACAGCGTTGTAGATATTTCCATGTTTATACAGATAGCAGTGTAGTTATTTCCATGTTTATAGAGATAGCAGTGTAGATATTTCCATTGACATACAGATAGCTGTGTAGATATTTGCATGTTCATACAGATACCGGTGTAGATATTTCCATGTTCGTACACCTAGCAGTGTAGATATTTCCATGTTCCTACAGATAGTGGTGTAGATATTTCCATGTTCATACAGATGATGCTGAAGATATTTACATGTTCATACAGATGGCGGTGTAGATATTTCCATGTTCATACAGATGGCGGTGTAGATATTTCCATGTTCATAGAGATGGCGGTGTAGATATTTCCATGTTCATAGAGATGGCGGTGTAGATATTTCCATGTTCATCGGGATGGTGGTGTAGATATTTCCATGTTCCTACAGATGGCGGTGTAGGTATTTCCATGTTCATACAGATAGCGCTGTAGATATTTCCATGTTCATACAGATAGCGCTGTAGATATTTCCATGTTCATACAGATGGCGGTGAAGTTATTTCCATGTTCATACAGATGGCGGTGTAGATATTTCCATGTTCATACAGATGGTGGTGTAGATATTTCCATGTTCATACAGATGGCGGTGTAGATATTTCCATGTTCCTACAGATGGCGGTCTTGATGTTTCCATGTTCATACAGAAAGCGGTGTAGTTATTTCCATGATTATAGAGAAAGCTGTGTAGATGTTTACATGTATATGCAGATATCTGTGTTGATATTTCAATGTTCATACAGATAGCGGTGTAGATATTTCCTTGTTCATCCAGATAGCGGTGTAGATATTTCCATGTTCATGCTGATGGCGGTGTAGATATTTTCATGTTCCTACAGATGGCGGTGTAGATATTTCCATGTTCATACAGGTGGCGGTGTAAATATTTCCATGTTCATACAGATGGCGGTGTAGATATTTCCATGTTCATACAGATGGCGGTGTAGATATTTCCATGTTCATACAGATGGCAGTGTAGATATTTCCATGTTCATACAGATAGCGGTGTAGATATTTCCATGTTCATAGAAATGGCGGTGTAGATATTACCATGCTCATAGAGATGGTGGTGTAGATATTTCCATGTTCATACGGATGGTGTTGTAGATATTTCCATGTTCCTATAGATGGCAGTGTAGGTATTTCCATGTTCATACAAATAGTGATGTAGATATTTCCATGTTCATTCAGATAGTGGTGTAGATATTTCCATGTTCATACAGATGGCGGTGAAGATATTTCCATGTTCACACAGATGGCAGTGTAGTTATTTCCATGTTCATGCAAATGGTGATGTAGATATTTCCATGTTCATTCAGATAGTGGTGTAGATATTTCCATGTTCATACAGATAGCGCTGTAGATATTTCCATGTTCCTACAGATGGCGGTGTAGATATTTCCATGTTCATACAGATAGCGGTGTAGATATTTCCATGTTCATACAGATGGCGGTGTAGATATTTCCATGTTCATACAGATAGCGGTGTAAATATTTCCACGTTCATACAGTTAGCGATGCAGATATTTCCATGTTCATACAGATGGCGGTGTAGATATTTCCATGTTCATACAGATGGCGGTGAAGATATTTACATGTTCAAACAGATTGCGGTGTAGATATTTCCGTGATCATAGAGATGGCGGTGTAGATAGTTCCATGCTCATAGAGATGGCCATGTAGATGTTTCCATGTTCATACGGATGGCGGTGTAGATATTTCCATGTCCATACGGATGGCGGTGTAGATATTTCCATGTTTATACAGAGTTCGGTTTAGATATTTCCATGTTTACACAGATAGCGGTGTAGATATTTCCATCTTGATAGAGAAAGCGGTGTAGATATTTCCAAGTTTATAGAGGTAGCAGTGTAGGTATTTCCGTGTTTATAATGATAGCGTTGTAGATCTTTCCATGTTTATACAGATAGCGGTATATATATTTCCATGTTTATACAGATGGCGGTGTAGATATTTCCATGATTATTGAGATGGCGGTCTAGATATTTCCATGTTTACAGAGATAGTGGTGTAGTTATTTCCAAGTTTATAGTGAGAGTGGTGTAGATCTATCCATGTTTACAGATAGTGGTTTAGTTACTTTCATGTTTATAAAGATAGCAGTGTAGATATTTCCATTGATATACAGATATCTGTGTTGATATTTCCATGTTCATACAGATATCGGTGTAGATATTTCCATGTGCATACAGAAGGCGGTGAAGATATTTCCATGTTCATACAGATGGCTGTGTAGATATTTCCATATTCCTACAGATGGCGGTGTAGATATTTCCCTGTTCATACAGATAGCGGTGTAGTTATTTCCATGTTTATAGAGAAAGCTGTGTAGATATTTCCATGTATATGCAGATAGCTGTGCAGATATTTCCATGTTCATACAGACAGCGGTGTAGATATATCCATGTTCATACAGATGGAGGTGAAGATATTTCCATGTTCATACAGATGGCGGTGTAGATGCTTCCATGTTCATACTGATGGTGTAGATATTTCCATGTTCCTACAGATGGCGGTGTAGATATTTCCATGTTCATAGAGATAGCGGTGTAGATATTTCCAAGTTTATAGAGATAGCGGTGTAGTTTTTTCCATGTTTACAGAGAAAGCTGTGTAGATATTTGCATGTATATGCAGATAGCTGTGTAGATATTTCCATGTTCATACAGATAGCGTTGTAGATATTTCCATGTTCATTCAGATGGCGATGTAGACATATCCATGTTCATACAGATGGCGGTGAAGATATTTCCATGTTCATACAAATGGCGGTGTAGATATTTCCATGTTCATACAAATGGCGGTGTAGATATTTCCATGTTCATAGAGACGGCGGTGTAGATATTTCCATGTTTATATAGATAGCGGTGTAGTTATTTAAATGTTTATAGACATAGCAGTGCAGATATTTCCATTGATATACAGATAGCTGTGTAGATATATCCATGTCCATACAGATAGCCGTGTAGATATTTCCATGTTCATACAGGTAGCGGTGTAGATATTTCCATGTTCATACAGATAGCGGTGTAGATATTTCCATGTTCATACAGATAGCGGTGTAGATATTTCCATGTTCATACAGATAGCGGTGTAGATTTCCATGTTCATACAGTTAGCGGTGTAGATATTTCCATGTTCATACAGAAGGCGGTGTAGATATTTCCATCTTCATACAGATGGCGGTGAAGATATTTACTTGTTCAAACAGATGGCGGTGTAGATATATCCATGTTCATACAGATGCCTTTGAAGATATTTACATGTTCATACAGATGGAGGTGTAGATATTTCCATGTTCAATCAAATGGCGGTGTAGATATTTCCATGTTCATAGAGATGGCGGTGTAGATATTTCCATGTTTATACCGATAGCGGTGTAGTTATTCCCATGTTTATAGAGATAGCAGTGTAGATATTTCCATTGATATACTGATAGCTGTGTAGATATATCCATGTTCGTACAGACAGCGGTGTAGATATTTCCATGTTCATACAGATAGCGGTGTAGATATTTCCATGTTCATACAGATAGCGGTGTAGATATTTCCATGTTCATACAGATGGCGGTGTAGATATTTCCATGTTCATATAGATGGCGGTGAAGATATTTACATGTTCAAATAGATGTTGGTGTAGATATTTCCATGTTCATAGAAGCGTCGGTGCAGATATTACCATGCTCATAGAGATGGCGGTGTAGATATTCCCATGTTCCTACAGATGGCTGTGTAGGTATTTCCATGTTCATACAGATAGCGGTGTAGTTATTTCCATGTTCATTCAGATAGCGGTGTAGATATTTCCATGTTCATACAGATAGCGCTGTAGATATTTCCATGTTCATACAGATAGCGGTGTAGATATTTCCATGTTCATACAGATGGCGGTGAAGATATTTCCATGTTCATACAGATGGCGGTGTAGATATTTCCATGTTCATACAGATAGCGGTGTAAATATTTCCACGTTCATACAGTTAGCGATGCAGATATTTCCATGTTCATACAGATGGCGGTGTAGATATTTCCATGTTCATACAGATGGCGGTGAAGATATTTACATGTTCAAACAGATTGCGGTGTAGATATTTCCGTGATCATAGAGATGGCGGTGTAGATAGTTCCATGCTCATAGAGATGGCCATGTAGATGTTTCCATGTTCATACGGATGGCGGTGTAGATATTTCCATGTCCATACGGATGGCGGTGTAGATATTTCCATGTTTATACAGAGTTCGGTTTAGATATTTCCATGTTTACACAGATAGCGGTGTAGATATTTCCATCTTGATAGAGAAAGCGGTGTAGATATTTCCAAGTTTATAGAGGTAGCAGTGTAGGTATTTCCGTGTTTATAATGATAGCGTTGTAGATCTTTCCATGTTTATACAGATAGCGGTATATATATTTCCATGTTTATACAGATGGCGGTGTAGATATTTCCATGATTATTGAGATGGCGGTCTAGATATTTCCATGTTTACAGAGATAGTGGTGTAGTTATTTCCAAGTTTATAGTGAGAGTGGTGTAGATCTATCCATGTTTACAGATAGTGGTTTAGTTACTTTTATGTTTATAAAGATAGCAGTGTAGATATTTCCATTGATATACAGATATCTGTGTTGATATTTCCATGTTCATACAGATATCGGTGTAGATATTTCCATGTGCATACAGAAGGTGGTGAAGATATTTCCATGTTCATACAGATGGCTGTGTAGATATTTCCATATTCCTACAGATGGCGGTGTAGATATTTCCGTGTTCATACAGATAGCGGTGTAGTTATTTCCATGTTTATAGAGAAAGCTGTGTAGATATTTCCATGTATATGCAGATAGCTGTGCAGATATTTCCATGTTCATACAGACAGCGGTGTAGATATATCCATGTTCATACAGATGGCGGTGAAGATATTTCCATGTTCATACAGATGGCGGTGTAGATGCTTCCATGTTCATACTGATGGTGTAGATATTTCCATGTTCCTACAGATGGCGGTGTAGATATTTCCATGTTCATAGAGATAGCGGTGTAGATATTTCCAAGTTTATAGAGATAGTGGTGTAGTTTTTTCCATGTTTACAGAGAAAGCTGTGTAGATATTTGCATGTATATGCAGATAGCTGTGTAGATATTTCCATGTTCATACAGATAGCGTTGTAGATATTTCCATGTTCATTCAGATGGCGATGTAGACATATCCATGTTCATACAGATGGCGGTGAAGATATTTCCATGTTCATACAAATGGCGGTGTAGATATTTCCATGTTCATACAAATGGTGGTGTAGATATTTCCAT
This sequence comes from Gorilla gorilla gorilla, assembly GCF_029281585.2. Taxonomy (NCBI): domain Eukaryota; kingdom Metazoa; phylum Chordata; class Mammalia; order Primates; family Hominidae; genus Gorilla; species Gorilla gorilla. Next base: position 377,693 of record NC_073233.2, on the reverse strand, counting down.
GTTCATAGAGACGGCGGTGTAGATATTTCCATGTTTATATAGATAGCGGTGTAGTTATTTAAATGTTTATAGACATAGCAGTGCAGATATTTCCATTGATATACAGATAGCTGTGTAGATATATCCATGTCCATACAGATAGCCGTGTAGATATTTCCATGTTCATACAGGTAGCGGTGTAGATATTTCCATGTTCATACAGATAGCGGTGTAGATATTTCCATGTTCATACAGATAGCGGTGTAGATATTTCCATGTTCATACAGATAGCGGTGTAGATTTCCATGTTCATACAGTTAGCGGTGTAGATATTTCCATGTTCATACAGAAGGCGGTGTAGATATTTCCATCTTCATACAGATGGCGGTGAAGATATTTACTTGTTCAAACAGATGGCGGTGTAGATATATCCATGTTCATACAGATGCCTTTGAAGATATTTACATGTTCATACAGATGGAGGTGTAGATATTTCCATGTTCAATCAAATGGCGGTGTAGATATTTCCATGTTCATAGAGATGGCGGTGTAGATATTTCCATGTTTATACCGATAGCGGTGTAGTTATTCCCATGTTTATAGAGATAGCAGTGTAGATATTTCCATTGATATACTGATAGCTGTGTAGATATATCCATGTTCGTACAGACAGCGGTGTAGATATTTCCATGTTCATACAGATAGCGGTGTAGATATTTCCATGTTCATACAGATAGCGGTGTAGATATTTCCATGTTCATACAGATGGCGGTGTAGATATTTCCATGTTCATATAGATGGCGGTGAAGATATTTACATGTTCAAATAGATGTTGGTGTAGATATTTCCATGTTCATAGAAGCGTCGGTGCAGATATTACCATGCTCATAGAGATGGCGGTGTAGATATTCCCATGTTCCTACAGATGGCTGTGTAGGTATTTCCATGTTCATACAGATAGCGGTGTAGTTATTTCCATGTTCATTCAGATAGCGGTGTAGATATTTCCATGTTCATACAGATAGCGCTGTAGATATTTCCATGTTCATACAGATAGCGGTGTAGATATTTCCATGTTCATACAGATGGCGGTGAAGATATTTCCATGTTCATACAGATGGCGGTGTAGATATTTCCAAGTTCATGCAGATGGCGGTGTAGGTATTTCCATGTTTCTACAGATGGCGGTGTAGATATTTCCATGTTCATACAGATGGTGGTGTAGGTATTTCCATGTTCATACAGATGGCGGTGAAGATATTTCCTTGTTCATAGAGTTATCGGTGTAGATATTTCCATGTTCATACAGATGGCGGTGAAGATATTTCCATGTTCATTCAGATAGCGGTGTAGATGTTTCCATGTCATACAGATGGCGGTGTAGATATTTCCATGTTCCTACAGATGGCCTTGTAGATATTTCCATGTTCCTACAGATAGCGGTGTAGTTATTTCCATGTTCATAGAGATGGCGGTGTAGATATTTCCATGTTTATACAGATAGCGGTGTAGTTATTTCCATGTTTATAGAGATAGAAGTGCCGATATTTCCATTGATATACAGATAGCTGTGTAGATATATCCATGTTCATACAGATAACAGTGTAGATATTTCCATGTTCATACAGTTAGCGATGTAGATATTTCCATGTTCATACAGATGGCGGTGTAGATATTTCCATGTTCATAAAGATGGCAGTGAAGATATCTACATGTTGAAACAGATGGCGGTTTGGTTATTTCCATGTTCATAGAGATGGCGGTGTAGATATTACCATGCTCATAGAGATAGCGGTGTAGATGTTTCCATGTTCTTACGGATGGTGGTGTAGATGTTTCCATGTTAATACGGATGGTGGTGCAGATATTTCCATGTTTATACAGAGTTCGGTTTAGATATTTCCATGTTTACATAGATAGCGGTGTAGATATTTCCATGTTGATACACTAAGTTGTGTAGATATTTCCAAGTTTATAGAGGTAGCGGTGTAGATATTTCCATGATTATAATGATAGCGTGGTAGATATTTCCATGTTTATACAGATAGCGGTATAGATATTTCCATGTTTATACAGATGGCCGTGTAGATATTTCCATGATTATATAGATGGCGGTCTAGATATTTCCATGTTTACAGAGATAGTGGTGCAGTTATTTCCAAGTTTATAGAGAGAGCGGTGTAGATATATCCATGTTTATACAGATAGCGGTGTAGTTATTTTCATGTTTATAAAGATATCAGTGTAGATATTTCCATTGATATACAGATAACTGTGTAGATATTTCCATGTTCATACAGATAGCGGTGTAGATATTTCCATGTTCATACAGACAGCGCTGTAGATATTTCCATGTTCATACAGATGGCGGTGTAGATATATCCATGTGCATACAGATGGCGGTGAAGATATTTCCATGTTCATACAGATAGCGGTGTAGTTACTTCCATGTTTATAGAGAAAGCTGTGTATATATTTCCATGTATATGCAGATAGCTGTGTAGATATTTCCATGTTCATACAGATAGCGGTGTAGATATTTCCATGTTCATCCAGATGGCGGTGTAGATATATCCATGTTCATACAAATGGCGGTGTAGATATTTCCATATTCATAGAGATGGTGGTGTAGATATTTCCATGTTTATACAAATGGCGGTGTAGGTATTTCCATGTTTATAGAGATAGCGGTGTAGATATTCCCATGTTCATACAGATGGCGGTGTAGATATTTCCATGTTCATGGAGATGGCGGTGTAGATATTTCCATGTTCCTACAGATGGCGGTGTAGATATTTCCATGTTCATCCAGATAGCGGTGTAGATATTTCCATGTTCATCCAGATGGCGGTGTAGATATATCCATGTTCATACAGATGGCGGTGAAGATATTTACATGTTCATACAGATGGCGGTGTAGATATTCCCATGTTCATAGAGATGGCGTTGTAGATATTACCATGCTCATAGAGATGGCGGTGTAGATATTTCCATCTTCATACAGATGGCGATGTAGATATTTCCATGTTTATAGGGATGGCGGTGTAGTTATTTCCATGTTTATACAGAGTTTGGTTTAGATATTTCCATGTTTACACAGATAGCGGTGTAGATATTTCCATGTTGATACACATAGCGGGGTAGATATTTCCAAGTTTATAGAGATAATGGTGTAGATATTTCCATGTTTATACAGATAGCGGCATAGATATTTCCATGTTTATACTGATGGCATTGTAGATATTTCCATGTTTATAGAGTTGGCGGTCTAGATATTTCCATGTTCATAGAGATATGGTGTAGTTATTTCCAAGCTTATATAGAGAGAGGCGTAGATATTTCCATGTTTATACAGATAGCGATGTAGTTATTTTCGTGCTTATAGATATAGCAGTGTATATATTTCCATTGATATACAGATAGATGTGTAGATATTTCCATGTTCATACAGATTGTGGTGTAGATATTTCCATATTCTTACAGATAGCGGTGTAGATATTTACAAGTTTATATAGATAGCGGTGTAGTTATTTCCATGTTTATACAGATGGCGGTGTAGTTATTTCCATGTTTATAGAGATGGCGGTGTAGATATTTCCACGTTTATAGAGATAGTGGTGCAGTTATTTCCAAGTTTATAGAGAGAGCGGTGTAGATATTTCCATGTTTATACAGATAGCAGTGTAGTTATTTCCGTGTTTATACAGATAGCGGTGTATATATTTACATGTTTATAGAGATGGCGGTTTAGATATTTTCTTGTTTATACAGATAGCGGTGTAGATATTTCCATGTTTATGGAGATAGCGGTGTAGGTATTTCCAATATTATACATGTAGCAGTGTAGATATTTCCATGTTCATACAGATAGCGGTGTAGATATTTCCATGTTTACACAGATAGCGTTGTAGATATTTACATGTTTATAGAGATAGCGGTGTAGTTATTTCCATGTTTATACAGATTGCGCTGAAGATATTTCCATGTTTACACAGATAGCGGTGTGGATATTTCCATTTTTATACAGATAGCGGTGTAGATATTACCATCTTAATACAGATGGCGGTTTAGATATTTCCAAGTTCCTACAGATGGCGCTGTAGTTATTTCCATGTTCATACAGATGGCAGTGTAGATATTTCCAAGTTTATAGAGAGAGCGGTGTAGTTATTTCAAAGTTTATAGAGAAAGCTGTGTAGATATTTCCATGTATATGGAGATAGCTGTGTAGATATTTCGATGTTCATACTGATAGCGGTGTTGATGTTTCCATGTTCCTACAGATAGCGGTGTAGATATTTCCATGTTCATACAGATAACGGTGTAGATATTTCCATGTTCATACAGATGGCGGTGTAGATTTTTCCATGTTCATACAAATAGCGGTGTAGATATTTCCATGTTTATAGAGAAACCTGTGTAGATATTTTCATGTCTATGAAGATAGCTGTGTAGATATTTCCATGTTCATGCAGATAGCGTTGTAGATATTTCCATGTTCATCCAGATGCCGGAGTAGATATATCCATGTTCATACAGATGGCGGTGAAGATATTTCCATGTTCATACAGTTGGCGGTGTAGATATTTCCATGTTCATAGAGATGGCATTGTAGATATTTCCATGTTCATACAAACGGCGCTGTAGATATTTCCATGTTCATAGAGATGGCGTTGTAGATATTTCCATGTTTATACAGACTTCGGTTTAGATATTTCCATGTTTACACAGATAGCGGTGTAGATATTTCCATCTTGATACACATAGCGGTGTAGGTATTTCCAAGTTTATAGAGATAGCGGTGTAGACATTTCCATGTTTATAATGATAGCATTGTAAATATATCCATGTTTATACAGATAGCGGTATAGATATTTCCATGTTTATACAGATGGTGGTGAAAATATTTCCATGTTTATAGAGATTGCGGTCTAGATATTTCCATGTTTATAGAGACAGTGGTGTAGTTATTTCCAAGTTTATAGAGAGAGCGGTGTAGATATATCGATGTTTATACAGATAGCGGTGTAGTTATTTTCATGTTTATAGATATAGCAGTGTAGATATTTCCATTGATATACTGATAGCTGTGTAGATACTTCCATATTCATACAGATTGCGGTGTAGATATTTCCATGTTCATAGTGATAGCGGTGTAGTTATTTCCATGTTTATACAGATGGCGGTGTAGTTATTTCTATGTTTATAGAGATGGCGGTCTAGATATTTCCATGTTTATAAAGATAGTGGTGTAGTTAATTCCAAGTTTCTAGAGAGATCGGTGTAGATATTTGCTTGTTTATACAGATAGGGGTATAGATATTTCCATGTTTATACAGATAGCAGTGCAGATATTTACATGTTTATAGAGATGGCATTCTAGATATTTTCTTGTTTAAACAGATAGCGGTGTAGATTGTCCATGTTTATATAGATAGCGGTGTAGATATTTCCAATTTTATACGGATAGCAGAGTAGATATTTCCATGTTCATGCAGATAGCGGTGTAGACATTTCCATGTTTACACAGATAGCGTTGTAGATATTTACATGTTTATAGAGATAGCGGTAAAGTTATTTCCAGGTTTATACAGCTAACGCTGTAGATATTTCCATGTTTATACAGATAGCGGTGTAGATATTTCCATCTTAATACAGATGGCGGTGTAGATATTTCCATGTTCATACAGATGGCGGTGCAGATATTTCCATGTTTATAGAGATAGCGTTGTAGTTATTTCCATGTTTATAGAGATAGCGGTGTAGATATTTCCAAGTTTATAGAGATAGCAGTGTAGATTTTTCCATGTTTATAGACACAGTGGTGTAGATATTTCCATGTTTATACAGATAGCGGTATACGTATTTCCATGTTTATACAGGTAGCGGTGTACATATTTCCATGTTCATACAGATAGCAGTGTAGATTTTCCATGTTCATACAGATAGCGGTGTAGACATTTCCATGTTCATACAGATAGCGGTGTACATATTTCCATGTTCATACAGATAGCAGTGTAGATATTTCCCTGTTCATACAGATAGCGGTGTAGATATTTCCATGTTCATCCAGATGGCGGTGAAGATATTTCCGTGTTCATACAGATGGCAGTGAAGATATTTCCATGTTTATACAGATAGCGGTGTAGATATTTCCATGTTTATAGAGATGGCGGTCTAGATATTTCCATGTTTATGGAGATAGTGGTGTAGTTATTTCCATGTTTATAGAGACAGCGTTGTAGATATTTCCATGTTTATACAGATAGCGGTGGGGATATTTCCATGTTTATACAGATAGCATTGTAGATATTTCCAAGTTTATACAGATAGTGGTGTAGGTATTTCTATGTTTATAGAGATGGCGGTCTAGATATTTCCATGTTTACAGAGTTAGTGTTGTAGTTATTTCCAAGTTTATAGAGATAGCTGTGTAGATATTTCCATGTTTATACAGATAGCTGTGTGGATATTTCCATGTTTATACAGATAGCGGTGTAGATATTTACATGTTTATAGAGATGGCGGTCCAGATATTTTCTTGTTTATGCAGATAGCGGTGTAGATATTTCCATGATTATAGAGATGGCAGTGTAGATATTTCCAATTTTACACAGATAGCAGTGTAGTTATTTCCATGTTCATACAGATGGCTTTGTAGATATTTCCAGGATAATAGAGATGGTGGTGTAGATATTTCCATGTTTATACAGATAGCAGTGTAGATATTTCCATGTTTACACAGATAGCGGTGTGGATATCTCCATGTTTATACAGATAGCGGCATAGATATTTCCATGTTTATGCAGATAGCGGTGTAGATATTTCCATCTTAATACTGATGGCGGTGTAGGTATTTCCGTGTTCCTACAGATGGCTGTGTAGATATTTCCATGTTCATACAGATGGCGGTGTAGATATTTCCGAGTTTATAGAGGTAGCGGTGTAGTTATGTCCATGTTTATAGAGAAAGCTGTGTAGATATTTCCATGTATATGCAGATAGCAGTGTAGATATTTCCATGTTAATACAGATAGCTGTGTAGATAATTCCACCTTTATAGAGATGGCGGTGTGGATATTTCTATGTTCATACAGATAGCGGTGTAGATATTTCCATGTTTATTGAGATGGCGGTGTAGATATTTCCATGTTTATACAGATGGCGGTGTAGTTATTTCTATGTTTGTAGAGATGGCGGTGTAGATATTTCCATGTTTATTCAGAAAGCGGTGTAGATAATTCCATGTTTACACAGACATCGGTTCAGGCCTTTCCATGTTTACACAGATAACGTTGTAGAAATTTACATGTTTATTGAGATAGCAGTGTAGTTATTTCCATGTTTATACAGATAGCGCTGAAGATATTTCCATGTTTACACAGATAGTGGTGTGGATATTTCCATGTTCATAGAGATGGCGGTGTAGTTATTTCCATGTTTATGGAGATAGCGGTGTAGTTATTTCCATGTTTATAGAGATAGCAGTGTAGATATTTCCATTTATATACAGATAGCTGTGTTGATATTTCCATGTTATTACAGATAGCAGTGTAGATATTTCCATGCTCATACAGATAGCGGTGTAGATATTTCCATGTTCATCCAGATGGCGGTGAAGATATTTCCGTGTTCATACAGATGGCGGTGAACATATTTCCATGTTCATACAGATGGCGTTGTAGATATTTTCTTGTTCGTACACATGGCGGTGTAGATATTTCCATGTTCATAGAGATGGCGGTGTAGATATTTCCATTTTCATATGGATGGCGTTGTAGATATTTCCATGTTCATACAGATGGCAGTGTAGATATTTCCATGTTTATAGAGGTGGCGGTGTAGATATTTTCATGTTTATACAGAGGGCGGTTTAGATATTTCCATCTATACAGAGATAGCGGTGTAGATATTTCCATGTTGATACACTTAGCGGTGTAGAGATTTCCAAGTTTATAGAGATAGCGGTGTAGATATTTCCAAGTTTGTAGAGATAGCGGTGTTGATATTTCTATGTTTGCAGAGATAGCGGTGTAGATATTTCCATGTTTGTACAGATAGCGGTATAGATATTTCCATGTTTATACAGATGGCGGTGTAGATATTTCTATGTTTATAGTTATGGCAGTCAACATATTTGCATGTTTACAGAGATAGTGTTGTGGTTATTTCCAAGTTTATAGAGATAGCAATGTAGATATTTCCATGTTTATACAGATAGCTGTGTAGATATTTCCATGTTTATACAGATAGCATTGTAGATATTTACATGTTTATAGAGATGGCGATCTAGATATTTTCTTGTTTATACAGATAGCGGTGTAGATATTTCCATGTTTATAGAGATAGCGGTAAAGATATTTCCATGTTTATACAGATAACGCTGTAGATATTTCCATGTTTATACAGATAGCGCTATAGACATTTCCATCTTAATAGAGATGGCGGTGTAGATATTTCCATGTACATAGAGATGGCGGTGCAGATATTTCCATGTTCAAACAGATGGCGATGTAGATATTTCCATGTTTATAGAGATAGCGGTGTAGTTATTTCCATGTTTATAGAGATAGCGGTGTAGATATTTCCATGTATATACAGATAGCTTTGTAGATATTTCCATGTTCATACAAAAAACGCTGTAGGTATTTCCATGTTCATACAGATAGCAGAGTAGATATTTCCATGTTCATACAGATAGCGGTGTAGATATTTCCATGTTTATAGAGATAGCGGTGTAGATATTTCCAAGTTCATACAGATGGCGGTGAAGATATTTCCATGTTTATACAGATGGCGGTGTAGATATTTCCATGTTCATAGAGATGGCGGTGTAGATATTTCCATGTTTATGCAGATGGCGGTGTAGATATTTCCATGTTTAGAGAGATGGCGGTGTAGATATTTCCATGTTTATACAGATGGCGGTCTAGATATTTCTTTGTTTATAGAGATGGCGGTCTACATATTTCCATGTTTACAGAGATAGTGTTGTAGTTATTTCCAAGTTTATAGAGATAGCGGTGTAGATATTTCCATGTTTATACAGATAGCTGTGTAGATATTTCCATGTTTATACAGATAGCGGTGTAGATATTTACATGTTTATAGAGATGGCGGTCTAGATATTTTCATGTTTATACAGATAGCGGTGTATATATTTCCATGATTATAGAGATGGCGGTGTAGATATTTCCAATTTTATACAGATAGCAGTGTAGATATTTCCATGTTCATACAGATAGCGGTGTATATATTTCCACGTTTATAGAGATGGCGGTGTAGATATTTCCATGTTCATACAGCGGGCGTTGTAGATATTTCCATGTTCATCCAGATGGCGGTGTAGATATATCCATGTTCATACAGATGGCGGTGAAGATATTTCCATGTTCATACAGATGGCGGTGTAGATATTTCCATGTTCATACAAATGGCGGTGTAGATATTTCCATCTTCATAGAGTTGGCAGGGTAGATATTTCCATGTTTATACATATGGCGGTGTAGATATTTCCATGTTTATAGAGATAGCGGTGTACATATTCCCATGTTCCTGCAGATGGCCGTGTAGTTGTTTCCATGTTCATGCAGATGGCGGTGTAGATATTTCCATGTTCCTACAGATGGTTGTGTAGATGTTTCCATGTTCATACAGATGGCGGTGTAGATATTTCCATGTTCATAAAGATGGCGGTGAAGATATTTACATGTTGAAACAGGTGCCGGTTTGGATATTTCCATGTTCATAGAGATAGCGAAGTAGATATTACCATGCTCATAGAGATGGCGGTGTAGATGTTTCCATGTTCTTACGGATGGTGGTTTAGATGTTTCCATGTTAATACGGATGGCGGTGTAGATATTTCCGTGTTTATACAGACTTCGGTTTAGATATTTCCATGTTTACATAGATATCGGTGTAGATATTTCCATGTTGATACACTAAGTTGTGTAGATATTTCCATGTTTATAGAGGTAGCGGTGTAGATATTTCCATGATTATAATGATAGCGTGGTAGATATTTCCATGTTTATACAGATAGTGGTATAGATATTTCCATGTTTATACAGATGGCCGTGTAGATATTTCCATGATTATAGAGATGGCGGTCTAGATATTTCCATGTTTACAGAGATAGTGGTGTAGTTATTTCCAAGTTTATAGAGAGAGCGGTGTAGATATATCCATGTTGATACAGATAGCGGTGTAGTTTTTTTCATGTTTATAAAGATAGCAGTGTAGATATTTCCATTGATATACAGATATCTGTGTAGATATTTCCATGTTCATACAGATAGCGGTGTAGATATTTGCATGTTCATGCAGTTAGCGGTGTAGATACTTCCATTTTAATACAGAAGGTGGTGAAGATATTTGGAAGTTCATACAGATGGCGGTGTAGATATTTCCATGTTCCTACAGATGGCGGTGTAGATATTTCCATGTTCATACAGATAGCGGTGTAGTTATTTCCATGTTTATACAGAAAGCAGTGTAGATATTTCCATGTATATGCAGATAGCTGTGTAGACATTTCCATGTTCATACAGACAGCGCTGTAGATATTTCCATGTTCATACAGATGGTGGTGTAGATATATCCATGTGCATACAGATGGCGGTGTAGATATTTCCGTGTTCATTCAAATGGTGGTGTAGATATATCCATGTTCATATAGATGGCGGTGAAGGTATTTGCATGTTCATACTGATGGCGGTGTAGATATTTCCATGTTTATACAAATGTCGGTGTAGATATTTCCATGTTCACACAGATGGCGGTGTAGATATTTCCATGTTCATACAGATGGCGGTGAAAATATTTCCATGTTCAATCAGATGGCAGTGTAGATATTCCCATGTTCATAGAGATGGCGGTGTAGATATTACCATGCTCATAGAGATGGCGGTGTAGTTATTTCCATCTTCATACAGATGGCGGTGTAGATATTTCCATGTTTATAGGGATGGCGCTGTAGTTATTTCCATGTTTATACAGAGTTTGGTTTAGATATTTCCATGTTTACACAGATAGCGGTGTAGATATTTCCATGTTGATACACATAGCGGGGTAGATATTTCCTAGTTTATAGAGATAGTGGTGTAGATATTTCCATGTTTATACAGATAGCGGCATAGATATTTCCATGTTTATACAGATGGCAGTGTAGATATTTCCATGTTTATAGAGTTGGCGGTCTAGATATTTCCAAGTTCATAGAGATATGGTGTAGTTATTTCCAAGCTTATAGAGAGAGAGGTGTAGATATTTCCATGTTTATACAGATAGCCATGTAGTTATTTTCGTGCTTATAGAGATAGCAGTGTATATATTTCCATTGATATACAGATAGATGTGTAGATATTTCCATGTTCATACAGATTGTGGTGTAGATATTTCCATATTCTTACAGATAGCGGTGTAGCTATTTACAAGTTTATATAGATAGCGGTGTAGTTATTTCCATGTTTATACAGATGGCGGTGTAGTTATTTCCATGTTTATAGAGATGGCGGTGTAGATATTTCCACGTTTATAGAGATAGTGGTGCAGTTATTTCCAAGTTTATAGAGAGAGCGGTGTAGATATTTCCATGTTTATACAGATAGCAGTGTAGTTATTTCCGTGTTTATACAGATAGTGGTGTATATATTTACATGTTTATAGAGATGGCGGTTTAGATATTTTCTTGTTTATACAGATAGCGGTGTAGATATTTCCATGTTTATGGAGATAGCGGTGTAGGTATTTCCAATATTATACATGTAGCAGTGTAGATATTTCCATGTTCATAAAGATAGCGGTGTTGATATTTCCATGTTTACACAGATAGCGTTGTAGATATTTACATGTTTATAGAGATAGCGGTGTAGTTATTTCCATGTTTATACAGATTGCGCTGAAGATATTTCCATGTTTACACAGATAGCGGTGTGGATATTTCCATTTTTATACAGATAGCGGTGTAGATATTACCATCTTAATACAGATGGCGGTTTAGATATTTCCAAGTTCCTACAGATGGCGCTGTAGTTATTTCCATGTTCATACAGATGGCAGTGTAGATATTTCCAAGTTTATAGAGAGAGCGGTGTAGTTATTTCAAAGTTTATAGAGAAAGCTGTGTAGATATTTCCATGTATATGGAGATAGCTGTGTAGATATTTCGATGTTCATACAGATAGCGCTGTTGATGTTTCCATGTTCCTACAGATAGCGGTGTAGATATTTCCATGTTCATACAGATAACGGTGCAGATATTTCCATGTTCATACAGATGGCGGTGTAGATATTTCCATGTTCATACAAATAGCGGTGTAGATATTTCCATGTTCATACAGTTAGCGGTGTAGATATTTCCATGTTCATACAGATGGCGGCGTAGATATTTCCATGTTCATACAGATGGCGGTGAAGATATTTACATGTTGAAACAGATGGCGGTGTAGATATTTCCATGTTTATACAGATAGCAGAATAGATATTTCCATGTTTATACAGATGGCGGTGTAGCTATTTCCATGTTTATAGAGATGGCGGTCTAGATATTTCCAGGCTTACAGAGATAGTGGTGTAGTTATTTCCAAGTTTATAGAGAGAGCGGTGTAGATATATCCTTGTTTATACAGATAGCGGTGTAGTTATTTTCATGTTTATAAAGATAGCAGTGTAGATATTTCCATTGATATACAGATATCTCTGTAGGTATTTCCATGTTCATACAGATATCGGTGTAGATATTTCCATGTTCATACAGATAGCGGTGTAGATATTTCCATGTTCATACAGATAGCGGTGTAGTTATTTCCATGTTTATACAGAAAGCAGTGTAGATATTTCCATGTATATGCAGATAGCTGTGTAGACATTTCCATGTTCATACAGACAGCGCTTTAGATATTTCCATGTTCATACAGATGGTGGTGTAGATATATCCATGTGCATACAGATGGCGGTGTAGATATTTCCGTGTTCATTCAAATGGCGGTGTAGATATATCCATGTTCATATAGATGTCGGTGAAGGTATTTGCAAGTTCATACAGATGGCGGTGTAGATATTTCCATGTTTATACAAATGTCGGTGTAGATATTTCCATGTTCACACAGATGGCGGTGTAGATATTTCCATGTTCATACAGATGGCGGTGAAAATATTTCCATGTTCAATCAGATGGCAGTGTAGATATTCCCATGTTCATAGAGATGGCGGTGTAGATATTACCATGCTCATAGAGATGGCGGTGTAGTTATTTCCATCTTCATACAGATGGCGGTGTAGATATTTCCATGTTTATAGGGATGGCGCTGTAATTATTTCCATGTTTATACAGAGTTTGGTTTAAATATTTCCATGTTTACACAGATAGCGGTGTAGATATTTCCATGTTGATACACATAGCGGGGTAGATATTTCCTAGTTTATAGAGATAGTGTTGTAGATATTTCCATGTTTATACAGATAGCGGCATAGATATTTCCATGTTTATACAGATGGCAGTGTAGATATTTCCATGTTTATAGAGTTGGCAGTCTAGATATTTCCAAGTTCATAGAGATATGGTGTAGTTATTTCCAAGCTTATAGAGAGAGAGGTGTAGATATTTCCATGTTTATACAGATAGCCATGTAGTTATTTTCATGCTTATAGAGATAGCAGTGTATATATTTCCATTGATATACAGATAGATGTGTAGATATTTCCATGTTCATACAGATTGTGGTGTAGATATTTCCATATTCTTACAGATAGCGGTGTAGATATTTACAAGTTTATATAGATAGCGGTGTAGTTATTTCCATGTTTATACAGATGGCGGTGTAGTTATTTCCATGTTTATAGAGATGGCGGTGTAGATATTTCCACGTTTATAGAGATAGTGGTGCAGTTATTTCCAAGTTTATAGAGAGAGCGGTGTAGATATTTCCAAGTTTATACAGATAGCAGTGTAGTTATTTCCGTGTTTATACAGATAGTGGTGTATATATTTACATGTTTATAGAGATGGCGGTTTAGATATTTTCTTGTTTATACAGATAGCGGTGTAGATATTTCCATGTTTATGGAGATAGCGGTGTAGGTATTTCCAATATGATACATGTAGCAGTGTAGATATTTCCATGTTCATACAGATAGCGGTGTTGATATTTCCATGTTTACACAGATAGCGTTGTAGATATTTACATGTTTATAGAGATAGCGGTGTAGTTATTTCCATGTTTATACAGATTGCGCTGAAGATATTTCCATGTTTACACAGATAGCGGTGTGGATATTTCCATTTTTATACAGATAGCGGTGTAGATATTACCATCTTAATACAGATGGCGGTTTAGATATTTCCAAGTTCCTACAGATTTCGCTGTAGTTATTTCCATGTTCATACAGATGGCAGTGTAGATATTTCCAAGTTTATAGAGAGAGCGTTGTAGTTATTTCAAAGTTTATAGAGAAAGCTGTGTAGATATTTCCATGTATATGGAGATAGCGGTATAGATATTTCCATGTTTATACAGATGGCGGTGTAGATATTTCCATGATTATAGAGATGGTGGTCTAGATATTTCCACGTTTACAGAGATAGTGGTGTAGCTATTTCCAGGTTTATAGAGAGAGCGGTGTAGATATATCCATGTTTATACAGATAGCGGTGTAGTTATTTTCATGTTTATAAAGATAGCTGTGTTGATATTTCCATTGATATACAGATATCTGTGTAGATGTTTCCATGTTCAGACAGATAGCGGTGTAGATATTTGCATGTTCATACAGTTAGCGGTGTAGATATTTCCATTTTCAAACAGATGGCTGTGTAGATATTTCCATGTTCCTACAGACGGCGGTGTAGATATTTCCATGTTCATACAGATAGCGGTGTAGTTTTTCCATGTTTATAGAGAAAGCTGTGTAGATTTTTCCATGTATATGCAGGTAGCGGTGTAGTTCTTTCCATGTTTATAGAGAAAGCTGTGTAGATATTTCCATGTATATGCAGATAGCTGTGTAGATATTTCCATGTTCATACAGACAGTGGTGTAGATATTTCCATGTTCATACAGTTGGCGGTGTAGATATTTCCATGTTCATACAGACAGTGGTGTAGATATTTCCATGTTCATACAGTTGGCGGTGTAGATATTTCCATGTTCATACAGATGTCGGTGAAGGTATTTCCATGTTAGTACAGATGGCGGTGTAGATATTTCCATGTTCATACAGATGGCGGTGAGGATATATCCATGTTCATACAGATGACGGTGAAAATATTTCCATGTTCATACAGATAGCGGTGTCGTTATTTCCATGTTTATGGAGACAGCGGAGTATTTATTTCCATGTTTATAGAGATAGCGGTGTTGATATTTCCAAGTTCATACAGATGGCGGTGTAGATATTTCCAGGTTAATACAGATGGAAGTGAAGTTATTTCCATGTTCATACAGATGGCGGTGTAGATCTTTCCGTGTTCATACAGATGGCGGTGTAGATATTTCCATGTTGATACAGATGGCGGTGTAGATATTTCCATGTTCATACAGATGGCGGTGTACATATTTCCATCTTTATACAGATGGCGGTGGAGATATTTCCATGTTTATACAGATAGTTGTGTAGTTATTTCCATGTTTATGGAGATAGTAGTGTACATATTTCCATGTTTATACAGGTAATGGTGTCGATATTTTGATGTTCATGTGGATAGCGGTGTAGATATTTCCATGTTCATACAGATAGCGGTGTAGATATTTCCATGTTCATACAGATGGCGGTGAAGATATTTCCATGTTCCTACAGATAGCGGTGTAGATATTTCCATGTTCATACAGATAGCGGTGTAGATATTTCCATGTTCATACAGATAGCGGTGTAGATATTTCCATGTTCATACAGATGGCGTTGTAGATATTTCCATGTTCATTCCGATGGCAGTGTAGATATTTCCATGTTCATACAGATAGCGGTGAAGATATTTCCATGTTCATACAGATGGCGATGTAGATATTTCCATGTTCATACAGATCGCCGTGTAGATATTTCCATGATTATAGACATGGCGGTGAAGCTATTTCCTTGTTTATACAGATAGCGGTGTAGATATTTCTATGTTTATAGAGATGGCGGTGTAGATACTTCCATGTTCATAGAGATACCGCTGCAGATATTTCCATGTTCATACAGATAGCGGTGTAGATATTTCCATGTTCGTACAGATGGCGGTGTAGATATTTCCATGTTTACAGGGATAGCGGTGTAGATATTTCCATGTTAATACACAAAGCGGAGTAGATATTACCAAGTTTACAGAGATAGCGGTATAGATATTTCCATGTTTATAGAGATAGCGTTGTAGATATTTCCTTGTTTATACAGAAAGCAGTATAGATATTTCCATGTTTATACAGATTGCGGTGTAGATATTTCCATGTTTATAGAGATGGCGGTTTAGATATTTCCATGTTCATATAGAGAGTTGTGTAGTTATTTCCAAGTTTATAGATATAGCGGTGTAGGTATTTCCATATTAATACAGATAGCGGTGTAGATATTTCCATGTTTATACAGATACCGGTGTAGATATTTTCATGTTTATAGAGATGGCGGTCCGGATATTTCCTTTTTTATACAGATAGCGGTGTGGGTATTTCCATGCTTCTACAGATAGCGGTATAGATATTTCCATGTTCATACAGATGGCGGTGAAGATATTTCCATGTTCCTACAGATAGCGGTGTAGATATTTCCATGTTCATACAGATGGCAATGTAGATATTTCCATGTTCATACAGATAGCGGTGAAGATATTTCCATGTTCATACAGATGGCGATGTAGATATTTCCATGTTCATACAGATCGCCGTGTAGATATTTCCATGATTATAGACATGGCCGTGAAGCTATTTCCTTGTTTATACAGATAGCGATGTAGATATTTCTATGTTTATAGAGATGGCGGTGTAGATATTTCCATGTTCATACAGATAGCGCTGCAGATATTTCCATGTTCATAGGGATAGCGGTGTAGATATTTCCATGATCGTACAGATGGCGGTGTAGATATTTCCATGTTTACAGGGATAGCGGTGTAGATATTTCCATGTTAATACACAAAGCGGAGTAGATATTTCCAAGTTTACAGAGATAGCGGTATAGATATTTCCATGTTTATATAGATAGCGTTGTAGATATTTCCTTGTTTATACAGAAAGCAGTATAGATATTTCCATGTTTATACAGATTGCGGTGTAGATATTTCCATGTTTATTGAGATGGCGGTTTAGATATTTCCATGTTCATATAGAGAGTTGTGTAGTTATTTCCAAGTTTATAGATATAGCGGTGTAGGTATTTCCATATTAATACAGATAACGGTGTAGATATTTCCATGTTTATACAGATACCGGTGTGGATATTTCCATGTTTATACAGATAGTGGTGTAGATATTTCCATCTCAATACAGATAGCGGTGTAGATATTTGCATGTTCATACAGATAGCGGTGTAGATATTTCCATGTTCATACAGTTAGCGGTGTAGATATTTCCATGTTCCTACAGATAGCGGTGTACATATTTCCATGTTCATACAGATGGCGGTGATGATATTTACATGTTCATACAGATGACGGTGTAAATTTTCCACGTTCATAGAGATGGCAGTGTAGATATTTCCAAGTTCATAGAGAAGGCGTTGTAGATATTTCCAAGTTCATATGGATGGCGGTGTAGATATTTCCATGTTCATACAGATGACGGTGTAGATATTGAAATGTTTACACAGATAGCGGTGTAGATATTTCCATGTTGATACAGATAGCGGTGTAGATATTTCCATGTTGATACACATAGTGGTGTAGACATTTCCAAGTTTATAGAGATAGCGGTGTAGAAGTTTCCATGTTTATAGAGACAGCGTTGTAGATATTTCCATGTTTATATAGATAGCGGTAAAGATATTTCCATGTTTATACAGATGGCGGTGTAGATATTTTCATGTTTATAGAGATGGCAGTGTAGATATTTCCATGTTCATACAAATGGCGGTGTAGATATTTCCATCTTTATAGAGATAGCGGTGTTGTTATTTCCTTGTTTATAGAGAAAGCTGTGAAGATATTTCCATGTATATACAGTTAGCTATGTAGATATTCCCATGTTCATACAGATAGCGGTGTAGATATTTCCAGGTTCATACAGATAGCGGTGTAGATATTTCCATGTTCATACAGGTAGCGGTGTAGATATTTCCATGTTCATCTAGATGGTGGTGTAGATATTTCCAAGTTCATGCAGATGGCGGTGTAGATATTTCCATGTTCTTGCCGATGGTGGTGTAGATATTTCCATGTTCAAGCAGATGGCGGTGAAGATATTTCCATGTTCATACAGATGGCGGTGTAGATATTTCCATGTTCATACACATGGCGGGGTAGATATTTCCATGTTCATAGAGACGGCGGTGTAGTTATTTCCATGTTTATAGAGATAGCAGTGTAGATATTTTCATTTATATACAGATAGCTGTGTAGATATTTCCATGTTAATACAGATAACGGTGTAGATATTTCCATGTTCATACAGATAGCGGTGTAGATATTTCCATGTTCATCCAGATGATGGAGAAGATATTTCCGTGTTCATACAGACGGCGGTGAACATATTTCCATGTTCATACAGATGGCGGTGTAGATATTTTCTTGTTCGTACACATGGCGGTGTAGATATTTCCATGTTCATAGAGATGGCGGTGTAGATATTTCCATTTTCATTCGGATGGCGTTGTAGATATTTCCATGTTCATACAGATGGCGGTG
Source organism: Gorilla gorilla gorilla (assembly GCF_029281585.2). Lineage (NCBI taxonomy): Eukaryota > Metazoa > Chordata > Mammalia > Primates > Hominidae > Gorilla > Gorilla gorilla. Next base: position 358,900 of record NC_073233.2, on the reverse strand, counting down.
TAGATATTTCCATGTTTATAGAGGTGGCGGTGTAGATATTTTCATGCTTATACAGAGGGCGGTATAGATATTTCCATGTTTACAGAGATAGCGGTGTAGATATTTCCATGTTGATACACATAGCAGTGTAGAGATTTCCAAGTCTATAGAGATTGTGGTGTAGATATTTCCAAGTTTATAGAGATAGCGGTGTAGATATTTCCATGTTTGCAGAGATTGCGGTGTAGATATTTCCTTGTTTATACAGAAAGCGGTGTAGATATTTCCATGTTCATACAAATGGCGGTGTAGATATTTCCATGTTCATGGAGATGGCGGTGTAGATATTTCCATGTTTATACAGATAGCAGTGTAGTTATTTCCATGTTTATAGAGATAGCAGTGTAGATATTTCCATTGATATACAGATAGCTGTGTAGATGTTTGCATGTTCGTACAGATAGCGGTGTAGATATTTCCATGTTCATACACCTAGCAGTGTAGATATTTCCATGTTCATACAGATAGTGGTGTAGATATTTCCATGTTCATACAGATGATGCTGAAGATATTTACATGTTCATACAGATGGTGGTGTAGATATTTCCATGTTCATACAGATGGCGGTGAAGATATTTCCATGTTCCTACAGATATCGGTGTAGATATTTCCATGTTCATGCAGATGGCGGTGTAGATATTTCCATGTTCATACAGATAGCGGTGTAGATATTTCCATGTTCATACAGATGGCGTTGTAGATATTTCCATGTTCATTCCGATGGCAGTGTAGATATTTCCATGTTCATACAGATAGCGGTGAAGATATTTCCATGTTCATACAGATGGCGATGTAGATATTTCCTTGTTCATACAGATCGCCGTGTAGATATTTCCAAGATTATAGACATGGCGGTGAAGCTATTTCCTTGTTTATACAGATAGCGATGTAGATATTTCTATGTTTATAGAGATGGCGGTGTAGATATTTCCATGTTCATACAGATAGCGCTGCAAATATTTCCATGTTCATACGGATAGCGGTGTAGATATTTCCATGATCGTACAGATGGCGGTGTAGATATTTCCATGTTTACAGGGATAGCGGTGTAGATATTTCCATGTTAATACACAAAGCGGAGTAGATATTTCCAAGTTTACAGAGATAGCGGTATAGATATTTCCATGTTTATAGAGATAGCGTTGTAGATATTTCCTTGTTTATACAGAAAGCAGTATAGATACTTCCATGTTTATACAGATTGCGGTGTAGATATTTTCATGTTTATAGAGATGGCAGTTTAGATATTTCCATGTTCATATAGAGAGTTGTGTAGTTATTTCCAAGTTTATAGATATAGCGGTGTAGGTATTTCCATATTAATACAGATAGCGGTGTAGATATTTCCATGTTTATACAGACACCGGTGTAGATATTTTCATGTTTATAGAGATGGCGGTCCAGATATTTCCTTGTTAATACAGATAGCGGTGTGGGTATTTCCATGTTTATACAGATAGCGGTGTAGATATTTCCATCTTAAAACAGATGGCGGTAGAGATATTTCCATGTTCATACAGATGGCGTTGTAGATATTTCCATGTTAACACAGATAGTGGTGTGGATATTTCCATGTTGATACAGATAGCGGTGTAGGTATTTTCATGTTTATAGAGATGGCAGTCCAGATATTTCCTTGTTTATACAGATAGTGGTGTAGATATTTCCATGCATATAGAGATAGCGGTGTACATATTTCCATTTTTATACAGATAGCAGTGTAGATATTTCCACGTACATAGAGATAGCGGTGTAGATATTTCCACCTTTATAGAGATGGCGGTGGAGATATTTTGATATTCCTACAGATGGCGGTGTAGATATTTAAATGTTTATACAGATAGCGGTGTAGATATTTCCATCTTAATACAGATGGCGGTGAAGATATTTCTATGTTCCTACAGATGGCGGTGCAGGTATTTCCATGTTCATACAGATGGCGTTGTAGATATTTCCATGTTTATAGAGATGGCGGTGTAGATATTTGCATGTTTATAGACATAGTGTTGTAGATAATTCCATGTATATACAGAAAGCTCTGAAGATATTTCCATGTTCATACAGATGGCGGTGTAGATATTTCCATGTTCATACATATCGCGGTGTAGATATTTCCATGATTATAGAGATAGCGGTGTAGTTATTTTCACGTTTATAGAGATGGCGTTGCAGATATTTCCATGTTTATAGAGATGGCGGTGTAGTTATTTCCATCTTTACATAGATAGCGTTGTAGACATTTCCATGTTCATACAGTAGCGGTGTAGATATTTCCATGTTTATACAGATAGTAGTGTAGATATTTCCATGTTTATAGAGATAGCGGTGTAGTTGTTTCCCTGTTTTACAGATAGCACTGTAGCTATTTCCATGTTTATAGAGATAGCGGTGTATATATTTCCATGTTTATGCAGATAGCGGTGTAGATATTTCCACGTTCATACGGATGGCGGTGTAGATATTTCCATGTTCATAGAGATGGTGCTGTAGATATTTCCACGTTCATAGAGATGTTGCTGTACATATTTCCACGTTTGTACGGATGTCGGTGTGGATATTTCCATGTTCATACAGATGGTGGTGTAGATATTTACATGTTTATATAGATGGTGTGTAGATATTTCCATGTTTATACAAAGGGCGGTTTAGATATTTCCATGTTTACAGAGATAGCGGTGTAGATATTTCCATGTTGATACACATAGCGGTGTAGTTATTTCCAAGTTTATAGAGATAGCGGTGTAGATATTTCCATGTTTATACAGATAGCGGCGCAGATATTTCCATCTTAATACAGATGGCGGTGTAGGTATTTCCGTGTTCCTACAGATGGCTGTGTAGATATTTCCATGTTCATACAGATGGCGGTGTAGATATTTCCAAGTTTACAGTGATAGCGGTGTAGTTACGTCCATGTTTATAGGGAAAGCTGTGTAAATATTTCCATGTATATGCAGATAGCAGTGTAGATATTTCCATGTTCATACAGATAGCTGTGTAGATAATTCCACCTTTATAGAGATGGCGGTGTAGATATTTCTATGTTCATACAGATGGCGGTGTAGATATTTCCATGTTCATTGAGATTGCGATGTAGATATTTCCATGTTTATACAGATGGCGGTGTACATATTTCTATGTTTGTAGAGATTGCGGTGTAGATATTTCCATGTTTATTCAGAAAGCGGTGCAGACCTTTCCATGTTTACAGAGATAGCGTTGTAGAAATTTACATGTATATTGAGATAGCAGTGTAGTTATTTCCATGTTTATACAGATAGTGCTGAAGATATTTCCATGTTTACACAGATAGCGGTGTGGATATTTCCATGTTTATACAGATAGTGGTGTAGATATTTCCATCTCAATACAGATAGCGGTGTAGATATATGCATGTTCATACAGATAGCGGTGTAGATATTTCCATGTTCATACAGTTAGCGGTGTAGATATTTCCATGTTCCTACAGATAGCGGTGTACATATTTCCATGTTCATACAGATGGCGGTGATGATATTTACATGTTCATACAGATGACGGTGTAAATTTTCCACGTTCATAGAGATGGCGGTGTAGATATTTCCAAGTTCATAGAGAAGGCGTTGTAGATATTTCCAAGTTCATATGGATGGCGGTGTAGATATTTCCATGTTCATACAGATGACGGTGTAGATATTGAAATGTTTACACAGATAGCGGTGTAGATATTTCCATGTTGATACACATAGCGGTGTAGATATTTCCATGTTGATACACATAGTGGTGTAGACATTTCCAAGTTTATAGAGATAGCGGTGTAGAAGTTTCCATGTTTATAGAGACAGCGTTGTAGATATTTCCATGTTTATACAGATAGCAGTGTAGTTATTTCCATGTTTATAGAGATAGCAGTGTAGATATTTCCATTGACATACAGATAGCTGTGTAGATATTTGCATGTTCATACAGATACCGGTGTAGATATTTCCATGTTCGTACACCTAGCAGTGTAGATATTTCCATGTTCCTACAGATAGTGGTGTAGATATTTCCATGTTCATACAGATGATGCTGAAGATATTTACATGTTCATACAGATGGCGGTGTAGATATTTCCATGTTCATACAGATGGCGGTGTAGATATTTCCATGTTCATAGAGATGGCGGTGTAGATATTTCCATGTTCATAGAGATGGCGGTGTAGATATTTCCATGTTCATCGGGATGGTGGTGTAGATATTTCCATGTTCCTACAGATGGCGGTGTAGGTATTTCCATGTTCATACAGATAGCGCTGTAGATATTTCCATGTTCATACAGATAGCGCTGTAGATATTTCCATGTTCATACAGATGGCGGTGAAGTTATTTCCATGTTCATACAGATGGCGGTGTAGATATTTCCATGTTCATACAGATGGTGGTGTAGATAGTTCCATGTTCATACAGATGGCGGTGTAGATATTTCCATGTTCCTACAGATGGCGGTCTTGATGTTTCCATGTTCATACAGAAAGCGGTGTAGTTATTTCCATGATTATAGAGAAAGCTGTGTAGATGTTTACATGTATATGCAGATATCTGTGTTGATATTTCAATGTTCATACAGATAGCGGTGTAGATATTTCCTTGTTCATCCAGATAGCGGTGTAGATATTTCCATGTTCATGCTGATGGCGGTGTAGATATTTTCATGTTCCTACAGATGGCGGTGTAGATATTTCCATGTTCATACAGGTGGCGGTGTAAATATTTCCATGTTCATACAGATGGCGGTGTAGATATTTCCATGTTCATACAGATAGCGGTGTAGATATTTCCATGTTCATAGAAATGGCGGTGTAGATATTACCATGCTCATAGAGATGGTGGTGTAGATATTTCCATGTTCATACGGATGGTGGTGTAGATATTTCCATGTTCCTATAGATGGCAGTGTAGTTATTTCCATGTTCATACAAATAGTGATGTAGATATTTCCATGTTCATTCAGATAGTGGTGTAGATATTTCCATGTTCATACAGATGGCGGTGAAGATATTTCCATGTTCACACAGATGGCAGTGTAGTTATTTCCATGTTCATGCAAATGGTGATGTAGATATTTCCATGTTCATTCAGATAGTGGTGTAGATATTTCCATGTTCATACAGATAGCGCTGTAGATATTTCCATGTTCCTACAGATGGCGGTGTAGATATTTCCATGTTCATACAGATAGCGGTGTAGATATTTCCATGTTCATACAGATGGCGGTGTAGATATTTCCATGTTCATACAGATAGCGGTGTAAATATTTCCACGTTCATACAGTTATCGATGCAGATATTTCCATGTTCATACAGATGGCGGTGTAGATATTTCCATGTTCATACAGATGGCGGTGAAGATATTTACATGTTCAAACAGATTGTGGTGTAGATATTTCCGTGATCATAGAGATGGCGGTGTAGATAGTTCCATGCTCATAGAGATGGCCATGTAGATGTTTCCATGTTCATACGGATGGCGGTGTAGATATTTCCATGTCCATACGGATGGCGGTGTAGATATTTCCATGTTTATACAGAGTTCGGTTTAGATATTTCCATGTTTACACAGATAGCGGTGTAGATGTTTCCATCTTGATAGAGAAAGCGGTGTAGATATTTCCAAGTTTATAGAGGTAGCAGTGTAGGTATTTCCGTGTTTATAATGATAGCGTTGTAGATCTTTCCATGTTTATACAGATAGCGGTATATATATTTCCATGTTTATACAGATGGCGGTGTAGATATTTCCATGATTATTGAGATGGCGGTCTAGATATTTCCATGTTTACAGAGATAGTGGTGTAGTTATTTCCAAGTTTATAGTGAGAGTGGTGTAGATCTATCCATGTTTACAGATAGTGGTTTAGTTACTTTCATGTTTATAAAGATAGCAGTGTAGATATTTCCATTGATATACAGATATCTGTGTTGATATTTCCATGTTCATACAGATATCGGTGTAGATATTTCCATGTGCATACAGAAGGCGGTGAAGATATTTCCATGTTCATACAGATGGCTGTGTAGATATTTCCATATTCCTACAGATGGCGGTGTAGATATTTCCGTGTTCATACAGATAGCGGTGTAGTTATTTCCATGTTTATAGAGAAAGCTGTGTAGATATTTCCATGTATATGCAGATAGCTGTGCAGATATTTCCATGTTCATACAGACAGCGGTGTAGATATATCCATGTTCATACAGATGGCGGTGAAGATATTTCCATGTTCATACAGATGGCGGTGTATATGCTTCCATGTTCATACTGATGGTGTAGATATTTCCATGTTCCTACAGATGGCGGTGTAGATATTTCCATGTTCATAGAGATAGCGGTGTAGATATTTCCAAGTTTATAGAGATAGCGGTGTAGTTTTTTCCATGTTTACAGAGAAAGCTGTGTAGATATTTGCATGTATATGCAGATAGCTGTGTAGATATTTCCATGTTCATACAGATAGCGTTGTAGATATTTCCATGTTCATTCAGATGGCGATGTAGACATATCCATGTTCATACAGATGGCGGTGAAGATATTTCCATGTTCATACAAATGGCGGTGTAGATATTTCCATGTTCATACAAATGGCGGTGTAGATATTTCCATGTTCATAGAGACGGCGGTGTAGATATTTCCATGTTTATATAGATAGCGGTGTAGTTATTTAAATGTTTATAGACATAGCAGTGCAGATATTTCCATTGATATACAGATAGCTGTGTAGATATATCCATGTCCATACAGATAGCCGTGTAGATATTTCCATGTTCATACAGGTAGCGGTGTAGATATTTCCATGTTCATACAGATAGCGGTGTAGATATTTCCATGTTCATACAGATAGCGGTGTAGATATTTCCATGTTCATACAGATAGCGGTGTAGATTTCCATGTTCATACAGTTAGCGGTGTAGATATTTCCATGTTCATACAGAAGGCGGTGTAGATATTTCCATCTTCATACAGATGGCGGTGAAGATATTTACTTGTTCAAACAGATGGCGGTGTAGATATTTCCATGTTCATAGAGATGGCTGTTTAGATATTACCATGCTCATAGAGATGGCGGTGCAGTGTTCATATGGATGGCGGTGTGGATATTTCCATGTTCATACGGATGGCGGTGTAGATATTTCCATGTTTATACAGAGTTCGGTTTAGATATTTCCATGTTTACAGAGATAGCGGTGTAGATATTTCCATCTTGATACACTAAGCGGTGTAGATATTTCCAAGTTTATAGAGGTAGCGGTGTAGATATTTCCGGGTTTATAATGATAGCGTTGTAGATATTTCCATGTTTTTACAGATAGCTGTATAGATACTTCCATGTTTATACAGACGGCGGTGTAGATATTTCCATGATTATAGAGATGGCGGTCTAGATATTTCCATGTTTACAGAGATAGTGGTGTAGTTATTTCCAAGTTTATAGAGAGAGCGGTGTAGATATATCCATGTTTATACAGATAGCGGTGTAGTTATTTTCATGTTTATAAAGATAGCAGTGTAGATATTTCCATTGATATACAGATATCTGTGTAGATATTTCCATGTTCATACAGATATCGGTGTAGATATTTCCATGTTCATACGGATAGCGGTGTAGATATATGCATATTCATACAGTTAGCGGTGTAGATATTTCCATGTTCATACAGATGGCGGTGAAGATATTTCCATGTTCATACAGATGGCGGTGTAGATATTTACATGTTCCTGCAGATGGTGGTGTAGATATTTCCATGTTCATACAGATGGCGGTGTACATATCTCCATGTTCAAACAGATGGCAGTGTAGATATATCCATGTTCATACAGATGGCGGTGTAGATATTTCAAAGTTTATAGAGATATCGCTGTAGTTATTTCCATATTTATAGAGAAATCTGTGTAGATATTTCCATGTATATGCAGATAGCTGTGTTGATATTTCAATGTTCATACAGATAGCGGTGCAGATATTTCCATGTTCATCCAGATAGCGGTGTAGATATTTCCATGTTCATCCAAATGGCGGTGTAGATATATCCATGTTCATTCAGATGGCGGTGAAGATATTTCCATGTTCATACAGATGGCGGTGTAGATATTTAAATGTTCATATAGATGGCGGTGAAGATATTTCCATGTTCATAGAAATGGCGGTGTAGATATTACCAAGCTCATAGAGATGGTGGTGTAGATATTTCCATGTTCATACTGATGGCGGTGTAGATATTTCCACGTTCCTACAGATGGCGTTGTAGGCATTTGCATGTTCATACAGATAGCGGTGTAAATATTTCCATGTTCATTCAGATAGCGGTGTAGATATTTCCATGTTCATACAGATAGCGCTGCAGATATTTCCATGTTCATACAGATAGTGGTGTAGATATTTCCATGTTCATACAGATAGCGCTGCAGATATTTCCATGTTCATACTGATGGCGGTATAGATATTTCCATGTTCATACAGATAGCGCTGTAGATATTTCCATGTTCATACAGATGGCGGTGTAGATATTTCCATGTTCATACAGATGGTGGTGTAGATATTTCCATGTTCATACAGATGGCGGTGTAGATATTTCCATGTTCCTACAGATGGCGGTCTAGATATTTCCATGTTCATACAGAAAGCGGTGTAGTTATTTCCATGATTATAGAAAAAGCTGTGTAGATGTTTGCATGTATATGCAGATAGCTGTGTTGATATTTCAATGTTCATACAGATAGCGGTGTAGATATTTCCACGTTCATCCAGATAGCGGTGTAGATATTTCCATGTTCATCCAGACGGCGGTGTAGATATATCCATGTTCATACAGCTGGCGGTGAAGATATTTCCATGTTCATACAGATGGTGGTGTAGATATTTCCATGTTCATACAGATGGCGGTGAAGATATTTCCATGTTCAAACAGATGGCGGTGTAGATATTTCCATGTTCATGCTGACGGCGGTGTAGATATTTTCATGTTCCTACAGATGGCGGTGTAGATATTTCCATGTTCATACAGGTGGCGGTGTAGATAATTCCATGTTCATACAGTTAGCTGTGTAGGTATTTCCATGTTCATACAGATGGCTGTGAAGATACTTCCATGTTCATACAGATGGTGGTGAATATATTTCCATGTTCATACAGATGGTGGTGTAGATATTTCCATGTTCCTACAGATGGTGGTGTAGATATTTCCATGTTCATACAGATAGCGGTGTAGATATTTCCATGTATATAGAGAAAGCTGTGTAGATATTTCCATGTATATGCAGATAGCTGTGTTGATATTTCAATGTTCATACAGATAGCGGTGTAGATATTTCCTTGTTCATCCAGATAGCGGTGTAGATATTTCCATGTTCATCCAGACGTCGGTGTAGATATATCCATGTTCCTACAGATGGCGGTGTAGATATTTCCATGTTCCTATAGATGGCGGTGTAGGTATTTCCATGTTCATACATATAGCGATGTAGATATTTCCATGTTCATTCAGATATCGGTGTAGATATTTCCATGTTCGTAAAGATGGCGGTGAAGGTATTTCCATGTTCATACAGATGGCGGTGTAGATATTTCCATGTTCATACAGATGGCGGTGTAGATATATCCATGTTCATACAGATGCCTTTGAAGATATTTACATGTTCATACAGATGGAGGTGTAGATATTTCCATGTTCAATCAAATGGCGGTGTAGATATTTCCATGTTCATAGAGATGGCGGTGTAGATATTTCCATGTTTATACCGATAGCGGTGTAGTTATTCCCATGTTTATAGAGATAGCAGTTTAGATATTTCCATTGATATACTGATAGCTGTGTAGATATATCCATGTTCGTACAGACAGCGGTGTAGATATTTCCATGTTCATACAGATAGCGGTGTAGATATTTCCATGTTCATACAGATAGCGGTGTAGATATTTCCATGTTCATACAGATAGCGGTGTAGATATTTCCATGTTCATAGAGTTAGCGGTGTAGATATTTCCATGTTCATACAGATGGCGGTGTAGATATTTCCATGTTCATATAGATGGTGGTGAAGATATTTACATGTTCAAATAGATGTTGGTGTAGATATTTCCATGTTCATAGAAGCGTCGGTGCAGATATTACCATGCTCATAGAGATGGCGGTGTAGATATTCCCATGTTCCTACAGATGGCTGTGTAGGTATTTCCATGTTCATACAGATAGCGGTGTAGTTATTTCCATGTTCATTCAGATAGCGGTGTAGATATTTCCATGTTCATACAGATAGCGCTGTAGATATTTCCATGTTCATACAGATAGCGGTGTAGATATTTCCATGTTCATACAGATGGCGGTGAAGATATTTCCATGTTCATACAGATGGCGGTGTAGATATTTCCAAGTTCATGCAGATGGCGGTGTAGGTATTTCCATGTTTCTACAGATGGCGGTGTAGATATTTCCATGTTCATACAGATGGTGGTGTAGGTATTTCCATGTTCATACAGATGGCGGTGAAGATATTTCCTTGTTCATAGAGTTATCGGTGTAGATATTTCCATGTTCATACAGATGGCGGTGAAGATATTTCCATGTTCATTCAGATAGCGGTGTAGATGTTTCCATGTCATACAGATGGCGGTGTAGATATTTCCATGTTCCTACAGATGGCCTTGTAGATATTTCCATGTTCCTACAGATAGCGGTGTAGTTATTTCCATGTTCATAGAGATGGCGGTGTAGATATTTCCATGTTTATACAGATAGCGGTGTAGTTATTTCCATGTTTATAGAGATAGAAGTGCCGATATTTCCATTGATATACAGATAGCTGTGTAGATATATCCATGTTCATACAGATAACAGTGTAGATATTTCCATGTTCATACAGTTAGCGATGTAGATATTTCCATGTTCATACAGATGGCGGTGTAGATATTTCCATGTTCATAAAGATGGCAGTGAAGATATCTACATGTTGAAACAGATGGCGGTTTGGTTATTTCCATGTTCATAGAGATGGCGGTGTAGATATTACCATGCTCATAGAGATAGCGGTGTAGATGTTTCCATGTTCTTACGGATGGTGGTGTAGATGTTTCCATGTTAATACTGATGGTGGTGTAGATATTTCCATGTTTATACAGAGTTCGGTTTAGATATTTCCATGTTTACATAGATAGCGGTGTAGATATTTCCATGTTGATACACTAAGTTGTGTAGATATTTCCAAGTTTATAGAGGTAGCGGTGTAGATATTTCCATGATTATAATGATAGCGTGGTAGATATTTCCATGTTTATACAGATAGCGGTATAGATATTTCCATGTTTATACAGATGGCCGTGTAGATATTTCCATGATTATAGAGATGGCGGTCTAGATATTTCCATGTTTACAGAGATAGTGGTGCAGTTATTTCCAAGTTTATAGAGAGAGCGGTGTAGATATATCCATGTTTATACAGATAGCGGTGTAGTTATTTTCATGTTTATAAAGATATCAGTGTAGATATTTCCATTGATATACAGATAACTGTGTAGATATTTCCATGTTCATACAGATAGCAGTGTAGATATTTCCATGTTCATACAGACAGCGCTGTAGATATTTCCATGTTCATACAGATGGCGGTGTAGATATATCCATGTGCATACAGATGGCGGTGAAGATATTTCCATGTTCATACAGATAGCGGTGTAGTTACTTCCATGTTTATAGAGAAAGCTGTGTATATATTTCCATGTATATGCAGATAGCTGTGTAGATATTTCCATGTTCATACAGATAGCGGTGTAGATATTTCCATGTTCATCCAGATGGCGGTGTAGATATATCCATGTTCATACAAATGGCGGTGTAGATATTTCCATATTCATAGAGATGGTGGTGTAGATATTTCCATGTTTATACAAATGGCGGTGTAGGTATTTCCATGTTTATAGAGATAGCGGTGTAGATATTCCCATGTTCATACAGATGGCGGTGTAGATATTTCCATGTTCATGGAGATGGCGGTGTAGATATTTCCATGTTCCTACAGATGGCGGTGTAGATATTTCCATGTTCATCCAGATAGCGGTGTAGATATTTCCATGTTCATCCAGATGGCGGTGTAGATATATCCATGTTCATACAGATGGCGGTGAAGATATTTACATGTTCATACAGATGGCGGTGTAGATATTCCCATGTTCATAGAGATGGCGTTGTAGATATTACCATGCTCATAGAGATGGCGGTGTAGATATTTCCATCTTCATACAGATGGCGATGTAGATATTTCCATGTTTATAGGGATGGCGGTGTAGTTATTTCCATGTTTATACAGAGTTTGGTTTAGATATTTCCATGTTTACACAGATAGCGGTGTAGATATTTCCATGTTGATACACATAGCGGGGTAGATATTTCCAAGTTTATAGAGATAATGGTGTAGATATTTCCATGTTTATACAGATAGCGGCATAGATATTTCCATGTTTATACTGATGGCATTGTAGATATTTCCATGTTTATAGAGTTGGCGGTCTAGATATTTCCATGTTCATAGAGATATGGTGTAGTTATTTCCAAGCTTATATAGAGAGAGGCGTAGATATTTCCATGTTTATACAGATAGCGATGTAGTTATTTTCGTGCTTATAGAGATAGCAGTGTATATATTTCCATTGATATACAGATAGATGTGTAGATATTTCCATGTTCATACAGATTGTGGTGTAGATATTTCCATATTCTTACAGATAGCGGTGTAGATATTTACAAGTTTATATAGATAGCGGTGTAGTTATTTCCATGTTTATACAGATGGCGGTGTAGTTATTTCCATGTTTATAGAGATGGCGGTGTAGATATTTCCACGTTTATAGAGATAGTGGTGCAGTTATTTCCAAGTTTATAGAGAGAGCGGTGTAGATATTTCCATGTTTATACAGATAGCAGTGTAGTTATTTCCGTGTTTATACAGATAGCGGTGTATATATTTACATGTTTATAGAGATGGCGGTTTAGATATTTTCTTGTTTATACAGATAGCGGTGTAGATATTTCCATGTTTATGGAGATAGCGGTGTAGGTATTTCCAATATTATACATGTAGCAGTGTAGATATTTCCATGTTCATACAGATAGCGGTGTAGATATTTCCATGTTTACACAGATAGCGTTGTAGATATTTACATGTTTATAGAGATAGCGGTGTAGTTATTTCCATGTTTATACAGATTGCGCTGAAGATATTTCCATGTTTACACAGATAGCGGTGTGGATATTTCCATTTTTATACAGATAGCGGTGTAGATATTACCATCTTAATACAGATGGCGGTTTAGATATTTCCAAGTTCCTACAGATGGCGCTGTAGTTATTTCCATGTTCATACAGATGGCAGTGTAGATATTTCCAAGTTTATAGAGAGAGCGGTGTAGTTATTTCAAAGTTTATAGAGAAAGCTGTGTAGATATTTCCATGTATATGGAGATAGCTGTGTAGATATTTCGATGTTCATACTGATAGCGGTGTTGATGTTTCCATGTTCCTACAGATAGCGGTGTAGATATTTCCATGTTCATACAGATAACGGTGTAGATATTTCCATGTTCATACAGATGGCGGTGTAGATTTTTCCATGTTCATACAAATAGCGGTGTAGATATTTCCATGTTTATAGAGAAACCTGTGTAGATATTTTCATGTCTATGAAGATAGCTGTGTAGATATTTCCATGTTCATGCAGATAGCGTTGTAGATATTTCCATGTTCATCCAGATGCCGGAGTAGATATATCCATGTTCATACAGATGGCGGTGAAGATATTTCCATGTTCATACAGTTGGCGGTGTAGATATTTCCATGTTCATAGAGATGGCATTGTAGATATTTCCATGTTCATACAAACGGCGCTGTAGATATTTCCATGTTCATAGAGATGGCGTTGTAGATATTTCCATGTTTATACAGACTTCGGTTTAGATATTTCCATGTTTACACAGATAGCGGTGTAGATATTTCCATCTTGATACACATAGCGGTGTAGGTATTTCCAAGTTTATAGAGATAGCGGTGTAGACATTTCCATGTTTATAATGATAGCATTGTAAATATATCCATGTTTATACAGATAGCGGTATAGATATTTCCATGTTTATACAGATGGTGGTGAAAATATTTCCATGTTTATAGAGATTGCGGTCTAGATATTTCCATGTTTATAGAGACAGTGGTGTAGTTATTTCCAAGTTTATAGAGAGAGCGGTGTAGATATATCGATGTTTATACAGATAGCGGTGTAGTTATTTTCATGTTTATAGATATAGCAGTGTAGATATTTCCATTGATATACTGATAGCTGTGTAGATACTTCCATATTCATACAGATTGCGGTGTAGATATTTCCATGTTCATAGTGATAGCGGTGTAGTTATTTCCATGTTTATACAGATGGCGGTGTAGTTATTTCTATGTTTATAGAGATGGCGGTCTAGATATTTCCATGTTTATAAAGATAGTGGTGTAGTTAATTCCAAGTTTCTAGAGAGATCGGTGTAGATATTTGCTTGTTTATACAGATAGGGGTATAGATACTTCCATGTTTATACAGATAGCAGTGCAGATATTTACATGTTTATAGAGATGGCATTCTAGATATTTTCTTGTTTAAACAGATAGCGGTGTAGATTGTCCATGTTTATATAGATAGCGGTGTAGATATTTCCAATTTTATACGGATAGCAGAGTAGATATTTCCATGTTCATGCAGATAGCGGTGTAGACATTTCCATGTTTACACAGATAGCGTTGTAGATATTTACATGTTTATAGAGATAGCGGTAAAGTTATTTCCAGGTTTATACAGCTAACGCTGTAGATATTTCCATGTTTATACAGATAGCGGTGTAGATATTTCCATCTTAATACAGATGGCGGTGTAGATATTTCCATGTTCATACAGATGGCGGTGCAGATATTTCCATGTTTATAGAGATAGCGTTGTAGTTATTTCCATGTTTATAGAGATAGCGGTGTAGATATTTCCAAGTTTATAGA
Organism: Gorilla gorilla gorilla; assembly: GCF_029281585.2. Classification (NCBI taxonomy): domain Eukaryota; kingdom Metazoa; phylum Chordata; class Mammalia; order Primates; family Hominidae; genus Gorilla; species Gorilla gorilla. The sequence continues at coordinate 343,829 of NC_073233.2, read as the reverse complement.
GATAGCAGTGTAGATTTTTCCATGTTTATAGACACAGTGGTGTAGATATTTCCATGTTTATACAGATAGCGGTATACGTATTTCCATGTTTATACAGGTAGCGGTGTACATATTTCCATGTTCATACAGATAGCAGTGTAGATTTTCCATGTTCATACAGATAGCGGTGTAGACATTTCCATGTTCATACAGATAGCGGTGTACATATTTCCATGTTCATACAGATAGCAGTGTAGATATTTCCCTGTTCATACAGATAGCGGTGTAGATATTTCCATGTTCATCCAGATGGCGGTGAAGATATTTCCGTGTTCATACAGATGGCAGTGAAGATATTTCCATGTTTATACAGATAGCGGTGTAGATATTTCCATGTTTATAGAGATGGCGGTCTAGATATTTCCATGTTTATAGAGATAGTGGTGTAGTTATTTCCATGTTTATAGAGACAGCGTTGTAGATATTTCCATGTTTATACAGATAGCGGTGGGGATATTTCCATGTTTATACAGATAGCATTGTAGATATTTCCAAGTTTATACAGATAGTGGTGTAGGTATTTCTATGTTTATAGAGATGGCGGTCTAGATATTTCCATGTTTACAGAGTTAGTGTTGTAGTTATTTCCAAGTTTATAGAGATAGCGGTGTAGATATTTCCATGTTTATACAGATAGCTGTGTGGATATTTCCATGTTTATACAGATAGCGGTGTAGATATTTACATGTTTATAGAGATGGCGGTCCAGATATTTTCTTGTTTATGCAGATAGCGGTGTAGATATTTCCATGATTATAGAGATGGCAGTGTAGATATTTCCAATTTTACACAGATAGCAGTGTAGTTATTTCCATGTTCATACAGATGGCTTTGTAGATATTTCCAGGATAATAGAGATGGAGGTGTAGATATTTCCATGTTTATACAGATAGCAGTGTAGATATTTCCATGTTTACACAGATAGCGGTGTGGATATCTCCATGTTTATACAGATAGCGGCATAGATATTTCCATGTTTATGCAGATAGCGGTGTAGATATTTCCATCTTAATACTGATGGCGGTGTAGGTATTTCCGTGTTCCTACAGATGGCTGTGTAGATATTTCCATGTTCATACAGATGGCGGTGTAGATATTTCCGAGTTTATAGAGGTAGCGGTGTAGTTATGTCCATGTTTATAGAGAAAGCTGTGTAGATATTTCCATGTATATGCAGATAGCAGTGTAGATATTTCCATGTTAATACAGATAGCTGTGTAGATAATTCCACCTTTATAGAGATGGCGGTGTGGATATTTCTATGTTCATACAGATAGCGGTGTAGATATTTCCATGTTTATTGAGATGGCGGTGTAGATATTTCCATGTTTATACAGATGGCGGTGTAGTTATTTCTATGTTTGTAGAGATGGCGGTGTAGATATTTCCATGTTTATTCAGAAAGCGGTGTAGATAATTCCATGTTTACACAGACATCGGTTCAGGCCTTTCCATGTTTACACAGATAACGTTGTAGAAATTTACATGTTTATTGAGATAGCAGTGTAGTTATTTCCATGTTTATACAGATAGCGCTGAAGATATTTCCATGTTTACACAGATAGTGGTGTGGATATTTCCATGTTCATAGAGATGGCGGTGTAGTTATTTCCATGTTTATGGAGATAGCGGTGTAGTTATTTCCATGTTTATAGAGATAGCAGTGTAGATATTTCCATTTATATACAGATAGCTGTGTTGATATTTCCATGTTATTACAGATAGCAGTGTAGATATTTCCATGCTCATACAGATAGCGGTGTAGATATTTCCATGTTCATCCAGATGGCGGTGAAGATATTTCCGTGTTCATACAGATGGCGGTGAACATATTTCCATGTTCATACAGATGGCGTTGTAGATATTTTCTTGTTCGTACACATGGCGGTGTAGATATTTCCATGTTCATAGAGATGGCGGTGTAGATATTTCCATTTTCATATGGATGGCGTTGTAGATATTTCCATGTTCATACAGATGGCAGTGTAGATATTTCCATGTTTATAGAGGTGGCGGTGTAGATATTTTCATGTTTATACAGAGGGCGGTTTAGATATTTCCATCTATACAGAGATAGCGGTGTAGATATTTCCATGTTGATACACTTAGCGGTGTAGAGATTTCCAAGTTTATAGAGATAGCGGTGTAGATATTTCCAAGTTTGTAGAGATAGCGGTGTTGATATTTCCATGTTTGCAGAGATAGCGGTGTAGATATTTCCATGTTTGTACAGATAGCGGTATAGATATTTCCATGTTTATACAGATGGCGGTGTAGATATTTCTATGTTTATAGTTATGGCAGTCAACATATTTGCATGTTTACAGAGATAGTGTTGTGGTTATTTCCAAGTTTATAGAGATAGCAATGTAGATATTTCCATGTTTATACAGATAGCTGTGTAGATATTTCCATGTTTATACAGATAGCATTGTAGATATTTACATGTTTATAGAGATGGCGATCTAGATATTTTCTTGTTTATACAGATAGCGGTGTAGATATTTCCATGTTTATAGAGATAGCGGTAAAGATATTTCCATGTTTATACAGATAACGCTGTAGATATTTCCATGTTTATACAGATAGCGCTATAGACATTTCCATCTTAATAGAGATGGCGGTGTAGATATTTCCATGTACATAGAGATGGCGGTGCAGATATTTCCATGTTCAAACAGATGGCGATGTAGATATTTCCATGTTTATAGAGATAGCGGTGTAGTTATTTCCATGTTTATAGAGATAGCGGTGTAGATATTTCCATGTATATACAGATAGCTTTGTAGATATTTCCATGTTCATACAAAAAACGCTGTAGGTATTTCCATGTTCATACAGATAGCAGAGTAGATATTTCCATGTTCATACAGATAGCGGTGTAGATATTTCCATGTTTATAGAGATAGCGGTGTAGATATTTCCAAGTTCATACAGATGGCGGTGAAGATATTTCCATGTTTATACAGATGGCGGTGTAGATATTTCCATGTTCATAGAGATGGCCGTGTAGATATTTCCATGTCCATAGAGATGGCGGTGTAGATATTTCCATGTTTATGCAGATGGCGGTGTAGATATTTCCATGTTTAGAGAGATGGCGGTGTAGATATTTCCATGTTTATACAGATGGCGGTCTAGATATTTCTTTGTTTATAGAGATGGCGGTCTACATATTTCCATGTTTACAGAGATAGTGTTGTAGTTATTTCCAAGTTTATAGAGATAGCGGTGTAGATATTTCCATGTTTATACAGATAGCTGTGTAGATATTTCCATGTTTATACAGATAGCGGTGTAGATATTTACATGTTTATAGAGATGGCGGTCTAGATATTTTCATGTTTATACAGATAGTGGTGTATATATTTCCATGATTATAGAGATGGCGGTGTAGATATTTCCAATTTTATACAGATAGCAGTGTAGATATTTCCATGTTCATACAGATAGCGGTGTATATATTTCCACGTTTATAGAGATGGCGGTGTAGATATTTCCATGTTCATACAGCGGGCGTTGTAGATATTTCCATGTTCATCCAGATGGCGGTGTAGATATATCCATGTTCATACAGATGGCGGTGAAGATATTTCCATGTTCATACAGATGGCGGTGTAGATATTTCCATGTTCATACAAATGGCGGTGTAGATATTTCCATCTTCATAGAGTTGGCAGGGTAGATATTTCCATGTTTATACATATGGCGGTGTAGATATTTCCATGTTTATAGAGATAGCGGTGTACATATTCCCATGTTCCTGCAGATGGCCGTGTAGTTGTTTCCATGTTCATGCAGATGGCGGTGTAGATATTTCCATGTTCCTACAGATGGTTGTGTAGATGTTTCCATGTTCATACAGATGGCGGTGTAGATATTTCCATGTTCATAAAGATGGCGGTGAAGATATTTACATGTTGAAACAGGTGCCGGTTTGGATATTTCCATGTTCATAGAGATAGCGAAGTAGATATTACCATGCTCATAGAGATGGCGGTGTAGATGTTTCCATGTTCTTACGGATGGTGGTTTAGATGTTTCCATGTTAATACGGATGGCGGTGTAGATATTTCCGTGTTTATACAGAGTTCGGTTTAGATATTTCCATGTTTACATAGATATCGGTGTAGATATTTCCATGTTGATACACTAAGTTGTGTAGATATTTCCATGTTTATAGAGGTAGCGGTGTAGATATTTCCATGATTATAATGATAGCGTGGTAGATATTTCCATGTTTATACAGATAGTGGTATAGATATTTCCATGTTTATACAGATGGCTGTGTAGATATTTCCATGATTATAGAGATGGCGGTCTAGATATTTCCATGTTTACAGAGATAGTGGTGTAGTTATTTCCAAGTTTATAGAGAGAGCGGTGTAGATATATCCATGTTGATACAGATAGCGGTGTAGTTTTTTTCATGTTTATAAAGATAGCAGTGTAGATATTTCCATTGATATACAGATATCTGTGTAGATATTTCCATGTTCATACAGATAGCGGTGTAGATATTTCCATGTTCATACAGATAGCGGTGTAGATATTTGCATGTTCATGCAGTTAGCGGTGTAGATATTTCCATTTTAATACAGAAGGTGGTGAAGATATTTGGAAGTTCATACAGATGGCGGTGTAGATATTTCCATGTTCCTACAGATGGCGGTGTAGATATTTCCATGTTCATACAGATAGCGGTGTAGTTATTTCCATGTTTATACAGAAAGCAGTGTAGATATTTCCATGTATATGCAGATAGCTGTGTAGACATTTCCATGTTCATACAGACAGCGCTGTAGATATTTCCATGTTCATACAGATGGTGGTGTAGATATATCCATGTGCATACAGATGGCGGTGTAGATATTTCCGTGTTCATTCAAATGGCGGTGTAGATATATCCATGTTCATATAGATGGCGGTGAAGGTATTTGCATGTTCATACAGATGGCGGTGTAGATATTTCCATGTTTATACAAATGTCGGTGTAGATATTTCCATGTTCACACAGATGGCGGTGTAGATATTTCCATGTTCATACAGATGGCGGTGAAAATATTTCCATGTTCAATCAGATGGCAGTGTAGATATTCCCATGTTCATAGAGATGGCGGTGTAGATATTACCATGCTCATAGAGATGGCGGTGTAGTTATTTCCATCTTCATACAGATGGCGGTGTAGATATTTCCATGTTTATAGGGATGGCGCTGTAGTTATTTCCATGTTTATACAGAGTTTGGTTTAGATATTTCCATGTTTACACAGATAGCGGTGTAGATATTTCCATGTTGATACACATAGCGGGGTAGATATTTCCTAGTTTATAGAGATAGTGGTGTAGATATTTCCATGTTTATACAGATAGCGGCATAGATATTTCCATGTTTATACAGATGGCAGTGTAGATATTTCCATGTTTATAGAGTTGGCGGTCTAGATATTTCCAAGTTCATAGAGATATGGTGTAGTTATTTCCAAGCTTATAGAGAGAGAGGTGTAGGTATTTCCATGTTTATACAGATAGCCATGTAGTTATTTTCGTGCTTATAGAGATAGCAGTGTATATATTTCCATTGATATACAGATAGATGTGTAGATATTTCCATGTTCATACAGATTGTGGTGTAGATATTTCCATATTCTTACAGATAGCGGTGTAGCTATTTACAAGTTTATATAGATAGCGGTGTAGTTATTTCCATGTTTATACAGATGGCGGTGTAGTTATTTCCATGTTTATAGAGATGGCGGTGTAGATATTTCCACGTTTATAGAGATAGTGGTGCAGTTATTTCCAAGTTTATAGAGAGAGCGGTGTAGATATTTCCATGTTTATACAGATAGCAGTGTAGTTATTTCCGTGTTTATACAGATAGTGGTGTATATATTTACATGTTTATAGAGATGGCGGTTTAGATATTTTCTTGTTTATACAGATAGCGGTGTAGATATTTCCATGTTTATGGAGATAGCGGTGTAGGTATTTCCAATATTATACATGTAGCAGTGTAGATATTTCCATGTTCATAAAGATAGCGGTGTTGATATTTCCATGTTTACACAGATAGCGTTGTAGATATTTACATGTTTATAGAGATAGCGGTGTAGTTATTTCCATGTTTATACAGATTGCGCTGAAGATATTTCCATGTTTACACAGATAGCGGTGTGGATATTTCCATTTTTATACAGATAGCGGTGTAGATATTACCATCTTAATACAGATGGCGGTTTAGATATTTCCAAGTTCCTACAGATGGCGCTGTAGTTATTTCCATGTTCATACAGATGGCAGTGTAGATATTTCCAAGTTTATAGAGAGAGCGGTGTAGTTATTTCAAAGTTTATAGAGAAAGCTGTGTAGATATTTCCATGTATATGGAGATAGCTGTGTAGATATTTCGATGTTCATACAGATAGCGCTGTTGATGTTTCCATGTTCCTACAGATAGCGGTGTAGATATTTCCATGTTCATACAGATAACGGTGCAGATATTTCCATGTTCATACAGATGGCGGTGTAGATATTTCCATGTTCATACAAATAGCGGTGTAGATATTTCCATGTTCATACAGTTAGCGGTGTAGATATTTCCATGTTCATACAGATGGCGGCGTAGATATTTCCATGTTCATACAGATGGCGGTGAAGATATTTACATGTTGAAACAGATGGCGGTGTAGATATTTCCATGTTTATACAGATAGCAGAATAGATATTTCCATGTTTATACAGATGGCGGTGTAGCTATTTCCATGTTTATAGAGATGGCGGTCTAGATATTTCCAGGCTTACAGAGATAGTGGTGTAGTTATTTCCAAGTTTATAGAGAGAGCGGTGTAGATATATCCTTGTTTATACAGATAGCGGTGTAGTTATTTTCATGTTTATAAAGATAGCAGTGTAGATATTTCCATTGATATACAGATATCTCTGTAGGTATTTCCATGTTCATACAGATATCGGTGTAGATATTTCCATGTTCATACAGATAGCGGTGTAGATATTTCCATGTTCATACAGATAGCGGTGTAGTTATTTCCATGTTTATACAGAAAGCAGTGTAGATATTTCCATGTATATGCAGATAGCTGTGTAGACATTTCCATGTTCATACAGACAGCGCTTTAGATATTTCCATGTTCATACAGATGGTGGTGTAGATATATCCATGTGCATACAGATGGCGGTGTAGATATTTCCGTGTTCATTCAAATGGCGGTGTAGATATATCCATGTTCATATAGATGTCGGTGAAGGTATTTGCAAGTTAATACAGATGGCGGTGTAGATATTTCCATGTTTATACAAATGTCGGTGTAGATATTTCCATGTTCACACAGATGGCGGTGTAGATATTTCCATGTTCATACAGATGGCGGTGAAAATATTTCCATGTTCAATCAGATGGCAGTGTAGATATTCCCATGTTCATAGAGATGCCGGTGTAGATATTACCATGCTCATAGAGATGGCGGTGTAGTTATTTCCATCTTCATACAGATGGCGGTGTAGATATTTCCATGTTTATAGGGATGGCGCTGTAATTATTTCCATGTTTATACAGAGTTTGGTTTAAATATTTCCATGTTTACACAGATAGCGGTGTAGATATTTCCATGTTGATACACATAGCGGGGTAGATATTTCCTAGTTTATAGAGATAGTGTTGTAGATATTTCCATGTTTATACAGATAGCGGCATAGATATTTCCATGTTTATACAGATGGCAGTGTAGATATTTCCATGTTTATAGAGTTGGCGGTCTAGATATTTCCAAGTTCATAGAGATATGGTGTAGTTATTTCCAAGCTTATAGAGAGAGAGGTGTAGATATTTCCATGTTTATACAGATAGCCATGTAGTTATTTTCGTGCTTATAGAGATAGCAGTGTATATATTTCCATTGATATACAGATAGATGTGTAGATATTTCCATGTTCATACAGATTGTGGTGTAGATATTTCCATATTCTTACAGATAGCGGTGTAGATATTTACAAGTTTATATAGATAGCGGTGTAGTTATTTCCATGTTTATACAGATGGCGGTGTAGTTATTTCCATGTTTATAGAGATGGCGGTGTAGATATTTCCACGTTTATAGAGATAGTGGTGTAGTTATTTCCAAGTTTATAGAGAGAGCGGTGTAGATATTTCCAAGTTTATACAGATAGCAGTGTAGTTATTTCCGTGTTTATACAGATAGTGGTGTATATATTTACATGTTTATAGAGATGGCGGTTTAGATATTTTCTTGTTTATACAGATAGCGGTGTAGATATTTCCATGTTTATGGAGATAGCGGTGTAGGTATTTCCAATATGATACATGTAGCAGTGTAGATATTTCCATGTTCATACAGATAGCGGTGTTGATATTTCCATGTTTACACAGATAGCGTTGTAGATATTTACATGTTTATAGAGATAGCGGTGTAGTTATTTCCATGTTTATACAGATTGCGCTGAAGATATTTCCATGTTTACACAGATAGCGGTGTGGATATTTCCATTTTTATACAGATAGCGGTGTAGATATTACCATCTTAATACAGATGGCGGTTTAGATATTTCCAAGTTCCTACCGATTTCGCTGTAGTTATTTCCATGTTCATACAGATGGCAGTGTAGATATTTCCAAGTTTATAGAGAGAGCGTTGTAGTTATTTCAAAGTTTATAGAGAAAGCTGTGTAGATATTTCCATGTATATGGAGATAGCGGTATAGATATTTCCATGTTTATACAGATGGCGGTGTAGATATTTCCATGATTATAGAGATGGTGGTCTAGATATTTCCACGTTTACAGAGATAGTGGTGTAGCTATTTCCAGGTTTATAGAGAGAGCGGTGTAGATATATCCATGTTTATACAGATAGCGGTGTAGTTATTTTCATGTTTATAAAGATAGCTGTGTTGATATTTCCATTGATATACAGATATCTGTGTAGATGTTTCCATGTTCAGACAGATAGCGGTGTAGATATTTGCATGTTCATACAGTTAGCGGTGTAGATATTTCCATTTTCAAACAGATGGCTGTGTAGATATTTCCATGTTCCTACAGACGGCGGTGTAGATATTTCCATGTTCATACAGATAGCGGTGTAGTTTTTCCATGTTTATAGAGAAAGCTGTGTAGATTTTTCCATGTATATGCAGGTAGCGGTGTAGTTCTTTCCATGTTTATAGAGAAAGCTGTGTAGATATTTCCATGTATATGCAGATAGCTGTGTAGATATTTCCATGTTCATACAGACAGTGGTGTAGATATTTCCATGTTCATACAGTTGGCGGTGTAGATATTTCCATGTTCATACAGACAGTGGTGTAGATATTTCCATGTTCATACAGTTGGCGGTGTAGATATTTCCATGTTCATACAGATGTCGGTGAAGTTATTTCCATGTTAGTACAGATGGCGGTGTAGATATTTCCATGTTCATACAGATGGCGGTGAGGATATATCCATGTTCATACAGATGGCGGTGAAAATATTTCCATGTTCATACAGATAGCGGTGTCGTTATTTCCATGTTTATGGAGACAGCGGAGTATTTATTTCCATGTTTATAGAGATAGCGGTGTTGATATTTCCAAGTTCATACAGATGGCGGTGTAGATATTTCCAGGTTAATACAGATGGAAGTGAAGTTATTTCCATGTTCATACAGATGGCGGTGTAGATCATTCCGTGTTCATACAGATGGCGGTGTAGATATTTCCATGTTGATACGGATGGCGGTGTAGATATTTCCATGTTCATACAGATGGCGGTGTACATATTTCCATCTTTATACTGATGGCGGTGGAGATATTTCCATGTTTATACAGATAGTTGTGTAGTTATTTCCATGTTTATGGAGATAGTAGTGTACATATTTCCATGTTTATACAGGTAATGGTGTCGATATTTTGATGTTCATGTGGATAGCGGTGTAGATATTTCCATGTTCATACAGATAGCGGTGTAGATATTTCCATGTTCATACAGATGGCGGTGAAGATATTTCCATGTTCCTACAGATAGCGGTGTAGATATTTCCATGTTCATACAGATAGCGGTGTAGATATTTCCATGTTCATACAGATAGCGGTGTAGATATTTCCATGTTCATACAGATGGCGTTGTAGATATTTCCATGTTCATTCCGATGGCAGTGTCGATATTTCCATGTTCATACAGATAGCGGTGAAGATATTTCCATGTTCATACAGATGGCGATGTAGATATTTCCATGTTCATACAGATCGCCGTGTAGATATTTCCATGATTATAGACATGGCGGTGAAGCTATTTCCTTGTTTATACAGATAGCGGTGTAGATATTTCTATGTTTATAGAGATGGCGGTGTAGATACTTCCATGTTCATAGAGATACCGCTGCAGATATTTCCATGTTCATACAGATAGCGGTGTAGATATTTCCATGTTCGTACAGATGGCGGTGTAGATATTTCCATGTTTACAGGGATAGCGGTGTAGATATTTCCATGTTAATACACAAAGCGGAGTAGATATTACCAAGTTTACAGAGATAGCGGTATAGATATTTCCATGTTTATAGAGATAGCGTTGTAGATATTTCCTTGTTTATTCAGAAAGCAGTATAGATATTTCCATGTTTATACAGATTGCGGTGTAGATATTTCCATGTTTATAGAGATGGCGGTTTAGATATTTCCATGTTCATATAGAGAGTTGTGTAGTTATTTCCAAGTTTATAGATATAGCGGTGTAGGTATTTCCATATTAATACAGATAGCGGTGTAGATATTTCCATGTTTATACAGATACCGGTGTAGATATTTTCATGTTTATAGAGATGGCGGTCCGGATATTTCCTTTTTTATACAGATAGCGGTGTGGGTATTTCCATGCTTCTACAGATAGCGGTATAGATATTTCCATGTTCATACAGATGGCGGTGAAGATATTTCCATGTTCCTACAGATAGCGGTGTAGATATTTCCATGTTCATACAGATGGCAATGTAGATATTTCCATGTTCATACAGATAGCGGTGAAGATATTTCCATGTTCATACAGATGGCGATGTAGATATTTCCATGTTCATACAGATCGCCGTGTAGATATTTCCATGATTATAGACATGGCCGTGAAGCTATTTCCTTGTTTATACAGATAGCGATGTAGATATTTCTATGTTTATAGAGATGGCGGTGTAGATATTTCCATGTTCATACAGATAGCGCTGCAGATATTTCCATGTTCATATGGATAGCGGTGTAGATATTTCCATGATCGTACAGATGGCGGTGTAGATATTTCCATGTTTACAGGGATAGCGGTGTAGATATTTCCATGTTAATACACAAAGCGGAGTAGATATTTCCAAGTTTACAGAGATAGCGGTATAGATATTTCCATGTTTATATAGATAGCGTTGTAGATATTTCCTTGTTTATACAGAAAGCAGTATAGATATTTCCATGTTTATACAGATTGCGGTGTAGATATTTCCATGTTTATTGAGATGGCGGTTTAGATATTTCCATGTTCATATAGAGAGTTGTGTAGTTATTTCCAAGTTTATAGATATAGCGGTGTAGGTATTTCCATATTAATACAGATAACGGTGTAGATATTTCCATGTTTATACAGATACCGGTGTGGATATTTCCATGTTTATACAGATAGTGGTGTAGATATTTCCATCTCAATACAGATAGCGGTGTAGATATTTGCATGTTCATACAGATAGCGGTGTAGATATTTCCATGTTCATACAGTTAGCGGTGTAGATATTTCCATGTTCCTACAGATAGCGGTGTACATATTTCCATGTTCATACAGATGGCGGTGATGATATTTACATGTTCATACAGATGACGGTGTAAATTTTCCACGTTCATAGAGATGGCGGTGTAGATATTTCCAAGTTCATGGAGAAGGCGTTGTAGATATTTCCAAGTTCATATGGATGGCGGTGTAGATATTTCCATGTTCATACAGATGACGGTGTAGATATTGAAATGTTTACACAGATAGCGGTGTAGATATTTCCATGTTGATACACATAGCGGTGTAGATATTTCCATGTTGATACACATAGTGGTGTAGACATTTCCAAGTTTATAGAGATAGCGGTGTAGAAGTTTCCATGTTTATAGAGACAGCGTTGTAGATATTTCCATGTTTATATAGATAGCGGTAAAGATATTTCCATGTTTATACAGATGGCGGTGTAGATATTTTCATGTTTATAGAGATGGCAGTGTAGATATTTCCATGTTCATACAAATGGCGGTGTAGATATTTCCATCTTTATAGAGATAGCGGTGTTGTTATTTCCTTGTTTATAGAGAAAGCTGTGTAGATATTTCCATGTATATACAGTTAGCTATGTAGATATTCCCATGTTCATACAGATAGCGGTGTAGATATTTCCAGGTTCATACAGATAGCGGTGTAGATATTTCCATGTTCATACAGGTAGCGGTGTAGATATTTCCATGTTCATCTAGATGGTGGTGTAGATATTTCCAAGTCCATGCAGATGGCGGTGTAGATATTTCCATGTTCTTGCCGATGGTGGTGTAGATATTTCCATGTTCAAGCAGATGGCGGTGAAGATATTTCCATGTTCATACAGATGGCGGTGTAGATATTTCCATGTTCATACACATGGCGGGGTAGATATTTCCATGTTCATAGAGACGGCGGTGTAGTTATTTCCATGTTTATAGAGATAGCAGTGTAGATATTTTCATTTATATACAGATAGCTGTGTAGATATTTCCATGTTAATACAGATAACGGTGTAGATATTTCCATGTTCATACAGATAGCGGTGTAGATATTTCCATGTTCATCCAGATGGTGGAGAAGATATTTCCGTGTTCATACAGACGGCGGTGAACATATTTCCATGGTCATACAGATGGCGGTGTAGATATTTTCTTGTTCGTACACATGGCGGTGTAGATATTTCCATGTTCATAGAGATGGCGGTGTAGATATTTCCATTTTCATCCGGATGGCGTTGTAGATATTTCCATGTTCATACAGATGGCGGTGTAGATATTTCCATGTTTATAGAGGTGGCGGTGTAGATATTTTCATGCTTATACAGAGGGCGGTATAGATATTTCCATGTTTACAGAGATAGCGGTGTAGATATTTCCATGTTGATACACATAGCAGTGTAGAGATTTCCAAGTCTATAGAGATTGTGGTGTAGATATTTCCAAGTTTATAGAGATAGCGGTGTAGATATTTCCATGTTTGCAGAGATTGCGGTGTAGATATTTCCTTGTTTATACAGAAAGCGGTGTAGATATTTCCATGTTCATACAAATGGCGGTGTAGATATTTCCATGTTCATGGAGATGGCGGTGTAGATATTTCCATGTTTATACAGATAGCAGTGTAGTTATTTCCATGTTTATAGAGATAGCAGTGTAGATATTTCCATTGATATACAGATAGCTGTGTAGATGTTTGCATGTTCGTACAGATAGCGGTGTAGATATTTCCATGTTCATACACCTAGCAGTGTAGATATTTCCATGTTCATACAGATAGTGGTGTAGATATTTCCATGTTCATACAGATGATGCTGAAGATATTTACATGTTCATACAGATGGTGGTGTAGATATTTCCATGTTCATACAGATGGCGGTGAAGATATTTCCATGTTCCTACAGATATCGGTGTAGATATTTCCATGGTCATGCAGATGGCGGTGTAGATATTTCCATGTTCATACAGATAGCGGTGTAGATATTTCCATGTTCATACAGATGGCGTTGTAGATATTTCCATGTTCATTCCGATGGCAGTGTAGATATTTCCATGTTCATACAGATAGCGGTGAAGATATTTCCATGTTCATACAGATGGCGATGTAGATATTTCCATGTTCATACAGATCGCCGTGTAGATATTTCCAAGATTATAGACATGGCGGTGAAGCTATTTCCTTGTTTATACAGATAGCGATGTAGATATTTCTATGTTTATAGAGATGGCGGTGTAGATATTTCCATGTTCATACAGATAGCGCTGCAAATATTTCCATGTTCATACGGATAGCGGTGTAGATATTTCCATGATCGTACAGATGGCGGTGTAGATATTTCCATGTTTACAGGGATAGCGGTGTAGATATTTCCATGTTAATACACAAAGCGGAGTAGATATTTCCAAGTTTACAGAGATAGCGGTATAGATATTTCCATGTTTATAGAGATAGCGTTGTAGATATTTCCTTGTTTATACAGAAAGCAGTATAGATATTTCCATGTTTATGCAGATTACGGTGTAGATATTTTCATGTTTATAGAGATGGCAGTTTAGATATTTCCATGTTCATATAGAGAGTTGTGTAGTTATTTCCAAGTTTATAGATATAGCGGTGTAGGTATTTCCATATTAATACAGATAGCGGTGTAGATATTTCCATGTTTATACAGACACCGGTGTAGATATTTTCATGTTTATAGAGATGGCGGTCCAGATATTTCCTTGTTTATACAGATAGCGGTGTGGGTATTTCCATGTTTATACAGATAGCGGTGTAGATATTTCCATCTTAAAACAGATGGCGGTAGAGATATTTCCATGTTCATACAGATGGCGTTGTAGATATTTCCATGTTAACACAGATAGTGGTGTGGATATTTCCATGTTGATACAGATAGCGGTGTAGGTATTTTCATGTTTATAGAGATGGCAGTCCAGATATTTCCTTGTTTATACAGATAGTGGTGTAGATATTTCCATGCATATAGAGATAGCGGTGTACATATTTCCATTTTTATACAGATAGCAGTGTAGATATTTCCACGTACATAGAGATAGCGGTGTAGATATTTCCACCTTTATAGAGATGGCGGTGGAGATATTTTGATATTCCTACAGATGGCGGTGTAGATATTTAAATGTTTATACAGATAGCGGTGTAGATATTTCCATCTTAATACAGATGGCGGTGAAGATATTTCTATGTTCCTACAGATGGCGGTGCAGGTATTTCCATCTTCATACAGATGGCGTTGTAGATATTTCCATGTTTATAGAGATGGCGGTGTAGATATTTGCATGTTTATAGACATAGTGTTGTAGATAATTCCATGTATATACAGAAAGCTCTGAAGATATTTCCATGTTCATACAGATGGCGGTGTAGATATTTCCATGTTCATACATATCGCGTTGTAGATATTTCCATGATTATAGAGATAGCGGTGTAGTTATTTTCACGTTTATAGAGATGGCGTTGCAGATATTTCCATGTTTATAGAGATGGTGGTGTAGTTATTTCCATCTTTACATAGATAGCGTTGTAGACATTTCCATGTTCATACAGTAGCGGTGTAGATATTTCCATGTTTATACAGATAGTAGTGTAGATATTTCCATGTTTATAGAGATAGCGGTGTAGTTGTTTCCCTGTTTTACAGATAGCACTGTAGCTATTTCCATGTTTATAGAGATAGCGGTGTATATATTTCCATGTTTATGCAGATAGCGGTGTAGATATTTCCACGTTCATACGGATGGCGGTGTAGATATTTCCATGTTCATAGAGATGGTGCTGTAGATATTTCCACGTTCATAGAGATGTTGCTGTACATATTTCCACGTTTGTACGGATGTCGGTGTGGATATTTCCATGTTCATACAGATGGTGGTGTAGATATTTACATGTTTATATAGATGGTGTGTAGATATTTCCATGTTTATACAAAGGGCGGTTTAGATATTTCCATGTTTACAGAGATAGCGGTGTAGATATTTCCATGTGGATACACATAGCGGTGTAGTTATTTCCAAGTTTATAGAGATAGCGGTGTAGATATTTCCATGTTTATACAGATAGCGGCGCAGATATTTCCATCTTAATACAGATGGCGGTGTAGGTATTTCCGTGTTCCTACAGATGGCTGTGTAGATATTTCCATGTTCATACAGATGGCGGTGTAGATATTTCCAAGTTTACAGTGATAGCGGTGTAGTTACGTCCATGTTTATAGGGAAAGCTGTGTAAATATTTCCATGTATATGCAGATAGCAGTGTAGATATTTCCATGTTCATACAGATAGCTGTGTAGATAATTCCACCTTTATAGAGATGGCGGTGTAGATATTTCTATGTTCATACAGATGGCGGTGTAGATATTTCCATGTTCATTGAGATTGCGATGTAGATATTTCCATGTTTATACAGATGGCGGTGTACATATTTCTATGTTTGTAGAGATTGCGGTGTAGATATTTCCATGTTTATTCAGAAAGCGGTGCAGACCTTTCCATGTTTACAGAGATAGCGTTGTAGAAATTTACATGTATATTGAGATAGCAGTGTAGTTATTTCCATGTTTATACAGATAGTGCTGAAGATATTTCCATGTTTACACAGATAGCGGTGTGGATATTTCCATGTTTATACAGATAGTGGTGTAGATATTTCCATCTCAATACAGATAGCGGTGTAGATATTTGCATGTTCATACAGATAGCGGTGTAGATATTTCCATGTTCATACAGTTAGCGGTGTAGATATTTCCATGTTCCTACAGATAGCGGTGTACATATTTCCATGTTCATACAGATGGCGGTGATGATATTTACATGTTCATACAGATGACGGTGTAAATTTTCCACGTTCATAGAGATGGCGGTGTAGATATTTCCAAGTTCACAGAGAAGGCGTTGTAGATATTTCCAAGTTCATATGGATGGCGGTGTAGATATTTCCATGTTCATACAGATGACGGTGTAGATATTGAAATGTTTACACAGATAGCGGTGTAGATATTTCCATGTTGATACACATAGCGGTGTAGATATTTCCATGTTGATACACATAGTGGTGTAGACATTTCCAAGTTTATAGAGATAGCGGTGTAGAAGTTTCCATGTTTATAGAGACAGCGTTGTAGATATTTCCATGTTTATACAGATAGCAGTGTAGTTATTTCCATGTTTATAGAGATAGCAGTGTAGATATTTCCATTGACATACAGATAGCTGTGTAGATATTTGCATGTTCATACAGATACCGGTGTAGATATTTCCATGTTCGTACACCTAGCAGTGTAGATATTTCCATGTTCCTACAGATAGTGGTGTAGATATTTCCATGTTCATACAGATGATGCTGAAGATATTTACATGTTCATACAGATGGCGGTGTAGATATTTCCATGTTCATACAGATGGCGGTGTAGATATTTCCATGTTCATAGAGATGGCGGTGTAGATATTTCCATGTTCATAGAGATGGCGGTGTAGATATTTCCATGTTCATCGGGATGGTGGTGTAGATATTTCCATGTTCATACTCATGGCGGTGTAGATATTTCCATGTTTATAGAGATGGCGGTGTAGATATTTCCATGTGTATACAGAGGGCGGTTTAGATATTTCCATGTTTACACAGATAGCGGTGTAGATATTTCCATGTTGATAAAAATAGCCGTGTAGATATTTCCAAGTTTATCGAGATAGCGGAGTAGATATTTCCATGTTTATAGAGACAGCGTTGTAGATATTTCCATATTTATACATATAGTGGTATAGATATTTCCATGTTCATACAGATGGCGGTGTAGATATTTCCATGTTTATAGAGATGTCACTGTAGATATATCCATGTTCATATAAACAGCAGTGTAGATATTTCCATGTTTATAGAGATAGCGGTGTAGTTATTTCCTTGTTTATAGAGAAAGCTGTGTAGATATTTCCATGTATATGCAGTTAGCTTTGTAGATATTTCCATGTTCATACAGATAGGGGTGTGGATTTTCCATGTTCATACAGATAGCGGTGTAGATATTTCCATGTTCATACATATAGCGGTGTAGATATTTCCATGTTCATACAGGTAGCGGTGTAGATATTTAAATGTTCATGCACATGGTGGTGTAGATATTTCCATGTTTATCCAGATGGCGGTGTAGATATTTCCATGTTCACGGATGGCGGTGGAGGTATTTCCATGTTCATATAGATGGCAGTGTAGATATTTCCATGTTCATACAGATGGCGGTGAAGATATTTCCATGTTCATACAGATGGCGGTGAAGATATTTCCATGTTCGTACACATGGCGGTGTAGATAATTCCGTGTTTATAGAGATGGTGGTGTAGATATTTCCCTTTTCATACGGATGGCATTGTAGATATTTCCATGTTCATACAGATGGCGGTGTAGATATTTCCATGTTTATACAGATAGCAGTGTAGATATTTCCATGTTTACAGAGATAGCGGTGTAGATATTTCCATGTTGATACACATAGCGGTGTAGTGATTTCTAAGTTTATAGAGATAGCAGTGTAGATATTTCCAAGTTTATAGAGTTAGCGGTATAGATATTTCCATGTTTATAGAGAGAGCGGTGTAGATATTTCAATGTATATACAGAGAGCGGTATAGATATTTCCATGTTTATACAGATGGCGGTGTAGATATTTCCATGTTTATACAGGTAGCGGTGTAGATATTTCCATTTTAAAACAGATGGCGGTGTAGATGTTTCCATGTTTATACAGATGGCGTTGTAGATATATCCATCTTAACACAGATAGCGGTGTGCATATTTCCATGTTGATAAATATAGCAGTGTTGATATGTCAATGTTCATACAGATAGTGGTGCAGATATTTCCATGTTTATACAGCTAGCGGTGTAGATATTCCCATTTTTATAAAGATAGCAGTGTAGATATTTCCATGTTTAAACAGATAGCGCTGCAGATATTTCCATCTTAAAACAGATGGCGGTGTAGATATTTCCATGTTCATTCAGATGGCAGTGTAGATATTTCCATGTTCACCTAGATGGCGGTGTAGATATTTCCATGTTCATACAGATGGCGGTGTAGATATTTCCATGTTCATACAGATCGCCATGTAGATATTTCCATGATTATAGAGATAGCAGTGTAGTTATTTCCATGTTTATATATATAGCGTTGTAGATATTTCCATGTTCATACAGTAGCAGTGTAGATATTTCCATGTTTATAGAGATAGAGGTGTAGATATTTCCCTGTTTTACAGATTGCACTGTAGATATTTCCATGTTTATAGAGGGCAGTTTAGATATTTCCGTGTTTACAGAGATAGCAGTGTAGATATTTCCGTTTTGATGCACATAGCAGTGTAGTTATTTCCAAGTTTCTGGAGATAGCAGTGTAGATATTTCCATGTTTATAGAGACAGCAGTGTAGTTATTTCCATGTTTATACAGATAGCGGTGAAGATATTTCCATGTTTACACAGATAGCGGTTTGGATATTTCCATGTTTATACCATTAGCGGTGCAGATATTTCCATGTTCATACAGATAGGGGTGTAGATATTTCCATGTTTATACAGACAGCGGTGTAGATAATTCCATGTTCATACAGATAGCGGTGTAGATATTTCCATCTTAATAGAGATGGCAGTTTAGATATTTCCATGTTCATACAGATGGCGTTGTAGATAATTCCATGTTCATACAGATGGCGGTGTAGATATTTGCATGTTCATACAGATAGCCGTGTAGATATTTCCATGCTCATATAGATAGCGGTGTAGATATTTACATGTTCATAGAGATGGCGGTGTCGATATTTCCATGTTAATCCAGATGGCGGTGTAGATATTTCCATGTTCATCCAGATGGCGGTGTAGATATTGAAATGTTTACACAGATAGCGGTGTAGATATTTCCATGTTGATACACATAGCGGTGTAGATATTTCCATGTTGATACACATAGCGGTGTGGATATTTCCATGTTTATACAGATAGTGGTGTAGATATTTCCATCTCAATACAGATAGCGGTGTAGATATTTGCATGTTCATACAGATAGCGGTGTAGATATTTCCATGTTCATACAGTTAGCGGTGTAGATATTTCCATGTTCCTACAGATAGCGGTGTACATATTTCCATGTTCATACAGATGGCGGTGATGATATTTACATGTTCATACAGATGACGGTGTAAATTTTCCACGTTCATAGAGATGGCGGTGTAGATATTTCCAAGTTCATAGAGAAGGCGTTGTAGATATTTCCAAGTTCATATGGATGGCGGTGTAGATATTTCCATGTTCATACAGATGACGGTGTAGATATTGAAATGTTTACACAGATAGCGGTGTAGATATTTCCATGTTGATACACATAGCGGTGTAGATATTTCCATGTTGATACACATAGTGGTGTAGACATTTCCAAGTTTATAGAGATAGCGGTGTAGAAGTTTCCATGTTTATAGAGGCAGCGTTGTAGATATTTCCATGTTTATATAGATAGCGGTAAAGATATTTCCATGTTTATACAGATGGCGGTGTAGATATTTTCATGTTTATAGAGATGGCAGTGTAGATATTTCCATGTTCATACAAATGGCGGTGTAGATATTTCCATCTTTATAGAGATAGCGGTGTTGTTATTTCCTTGTTTATAGAGAAAGCTGTGTAGATATTTCCATGTATATACAGTTAGCTATGTAGATATTCCCATGTTCATACAGATAGCGGTGTAGATATTTCCAGGTTCATACAGATAGCGGTGTAGATATTTCCATGTTCATACAGGTAGCGGTGTAGATATTTCCATGTTCATCTAGATGGTGGTGTAGATATTTCCAAGTTCATACAGATGGCGGTGTAGATATTTCCATGTTCATACACATGGCGGGGTAGATATTTCCATGTTCATAGAGACGGCGGTGTAGTTATTTCCATGTTTATAGAGATAGCAGTGTGGATATTTTCATTTATATACAGATAGCTGTGTAGATATTTCCATGTTAATACAGATAACGGTGTAGATATTTCCATGTTCATACAGATAGCGGTGTAGATATTTCCATGTTCATCTAGATGGTGGAGAAGATATTTCCGTGTTCATACAGACGGCGGTGAACATATTTCCATGTTCATACAGATGGCGGTGTAGATATTTTCTTGTTCGTACACATGGCGGTGTAGATATTTCCATGTTCATAGAGATGGCGGTGTAGATATTTCCATTTTCATCCGGATGGCGTTGTAGGTATTTCCATGTTCATACAGATGGCGGTGTAGATATTTCCATGTTTATAGAGGTGGCGGTGTAGATATTTTCATGCTTATACAGAGGGCGGTATAGATATTTCCATGTTTACAGAGATAGCGGTGTAGATATTTCCATGTTGATACACATAGCAGTGTAGAGATTTCCAAGTCTATAGAGATTGTGGTGTAGATATTTCCAAGTTTATAGAGATAGCGGTGTAGATATTTCCATGTTTGCAGAGATTGCGGTGTAGATATTTCCTTGTTTATACAGAAAGCGGTGTAGATATTTCCATGTTCATACAAATGGCGGTGTAGATATTTCCATGTTCATGGAGATGGCGGTGTAGATATTTCCATGTTTATACAGATAGCAGTGTAGTTATTTCCATGTTTATAGAGATAGCAGTGTAGATATTTCCATTGATATACAGATAGCTGTGTAGATGATTGCATGTTCGTACAGATAGCGGTGTAGATATTTCCATGTTCATACTGATGGCGGTGTAGATATTTCCATGTTTATAGAGATGGCGGTGTAGATATTTCCATGTGTATACAGAGGGCGGTTTAGATATTTCCATGTTTACACAGATAGCGGTGTAGATATTTCCATGTTGATAAAAATAGCCGTGTAGATATTTCCAAGTTTATAGAGATAGCGGAGTAGATATTTCCATGTTTATAGAGACAGCGTTGTAGATATTTCCATATTTATACATATAGTGGTATAGATATTTCCATGTTCATACAGATGGCGGTGTAGATATTTCCATGTTTATAGAGATGTCACTGTAGATATATCCATATTCATATAAACAGCAGTGTAGATATTTCCATGTTTATAGAGATAGCGGTGTAGTTATTTCCTTGTTTATAGAGAAAGCTGTGTAGATATTTCCATGTATATGCAGTTAGCTTTGTAGATATTTCCATGTTCATACAGATAGGGGTGTGGATTTTCCATGTTCATACAGATAGCGGTGTAGATATTTCCATGTTCATACATATAGCGGTGTAGATATTTCCATGTTCATACAGGTAGCTGTGTAGATATTTAAATGTTCATACACATGGTGGTGTAGATATTTCCATGTTTATCCAGATGGCGGTGTAGATATTTCCATGTTCACGGATGGCGGTGGAGGTATTTCCATGTTCATATAGATGGCAGTGTAGATATTTCCATGTTCATACAGATGGCGGTGAAGATATTTCCATGTTCATACAGATGGCGGTGAAGATATTTCCATGTTCGTACACATGGCGGTGTAGATAATTCCGTGTTTATAGAGATGGTGGTGTAGATATTTCCCTTTTCATACGGATGGCATTGTAGATATTTCCATGTTCATACAGATGGCGGTGTAGATATTTCCATGTTTATACAGATAGCAGTGTAGATATTTCCATGTTTACAGAGATAGCGGTGTAGATATTTCCATGTTGATACACATAGCGGTGTAGTGATTTCTAAGTTTATAGAGATAGCAGTGTAGATATTTCCAAGTTTATAGAGTTAGCGGTATAGATATTTCCATGTTTATAGAGAGAGCGGTGTAGATATTTCAATGTATATACAGAGAGCGGTATAGATATTTCCATGTTTATACAGATGGCGGTGTAGATATTTCCATGTTTATACAGGTAGCGGTGTAGATATTTCCATTTTAAAACAGATGGCGGTGTAGATATTTCCATGTTTATACAGATGGCGTTGTAGATATATCCATCTTAACACAGATAGCGGTGTGCATATTTCCATGTTGATAAATATAGCAGTGTTGATATGTCAATGTTCATACAGATAGTGGTGCAGATATTTCCATGTTTATACAGCTAGCGGTGTAGATATTCCCATTTTTATAAAGATAGCAGTGTAGATATTTCCATGTTTAAACAGATAGCGCTGCAGATATTTCCATCTTAAAACAGATGGCGGTGTAGATATTTCCATGTTCATTCAGATGGCGGTGTAGATATTTCCATGTTCACCTAGATGGCGGTGTAGATATTTCCATGTTCATACAGATGGCGGTGTAGATATTTCCATGTTCATACAGATCGCCGTGTAGATATTTCCATGATTATAGAGATAGCAGTGTAGTTATTTCCATGTTTATATAGATAGCATTGTAGATATTTCCATGTTCATACAGTAGCGGTGTAGATATTTCCATGTTTATAGAGATAGAGGTGTAGATATTTCCCTGTTTTACAGATTGCACTGTAGATATTTCCATGTTTATAGAGGGCAGTTTAGATATTTCCGTGTTTACAGAGATAGCAGTGTAGATATTTCCGTTTTGATGCACATAGCAGTGTAGTTATTTCCAAGTTTCTGGAGATAGCAGTGTAGATATTTCCATGTTTATAGAGACAGCAGTGTAGTTATTTCCATGTTTATACAGATAGCGGTGAAGATATTTCCATGTTTACACAGATAGCGGTTTGGATATTTCCATGTTTATACCATTAGCGGTGCAGATATTTCCATGTTTATACAGATAGGGGTGTAGATATTTCCATGTTTATACAGACAGCGGTGTAGATAATTCCATGTTCATACAGATAGCGGTGTAGATATTTCCATCTTAATAGAGATGGCAGTTTAGATATTTCCATGTTCATACAGATGGCGTTGTAGATAATTCCATGTTCATACAGATGGCGGTGTAGATATTTGCATGTTCATACAGATAGCCGTGTAGATATTTCCATGCTCATATAGATAGCGGTGTAGATATTTATATGTTCATAGAGATGGCGGTGTCGATATTTCCATGTTAATCCAGATGGCGGTGTAGATATTTCCATGTTCATCCAGATGGCGGTGAAGATATTTCCATGTTCTTACAGATGGAAGTGTAGATATTTGCATGTTCATACAGATGGCGGTGAAGATATTTCCATGTTTGTACAGATGGCGGTGTAGATATTTTCATGTTCATAGAGATGGCAGTGTAGGTAATTCCATGTTCATACAGATCGCAGTGTAGATATTTCCATGTTTATAGAGATAGCGGTGTAGTTATTTCCATGTTTATAGAGATGGCGTTGCAGATATTTCCATGTTTATAGAGATGGCGGTGTAGTTATTAACAAGTTTATAGAGATAGCGTTGTAGATATTTCCGTGTTCATACCGACAGCGGTGTAGATATTTCCATGTTTATAGAGATGTCGGTCTAGATATTTCCATGTTTATAGAGATTGCGGTGTAGGTATTTCTAAATTTATAGAGATAGCTGTGTAGATATTTCCATGTTTATACAGATAGCGGTGAAGATATTTCCATGTTTATACAGATAGCGGTGTAGATATTTCCATGTTTATATAGATAGCGGTGTAGTTATTTCCATGTTTATACAGATATTGCTGTAGATATTTCCACGTTCATACAGATTGCTGTGTAGATATTTTCATGTTGATACAGATGGCGGTGTAGACATTTCCATGTTCATACAGATGGCGGTGTAGATATTTACATGTTCATACAGATCGCGGTGTGGATATTTCCATGTTTATACAGATGGCGGTGTAGATATTTCCATCTTTATAGATATATCGTTGTAGATATTTCCATGTTTATACAGATACCAGTTTAGATATTTCCATGTTTACACAGATAGCGGTGTAGGCCTTTCCATGTTCACACAGATAGCGTTGTAGATATTTACATGTCTATAGAGATAGCGGTGTAGTTATTTCCACATTTATATAGACAGTGGTGAAGATATTTCCATGTTCATACAGATAACGGTGTAGATATTTCCATGTTCATACAGTTAGCGGTGTAGATATTTCCTTGTTCATACAGATGGCGGTGTAGATATTTCCATGTTCATATAGATGGCGGTGAAGATAATTGCATGTTCAGATGGCGGTGTATATATTTCCATGATCGTAGAAATGGCGGTGTAGATATTACCAAGCTCATAGAGATCGTGGTGTAGATATTTCCATGTTCATACGGATGGCGGTGTAGATATGTCCATGTTCCTACAGATGGCTTTATAGCTATTTCCATGTTCATACAGATAGCGGTGTAGATATTTCCATTTTCATTCTGATAGTGGTGTTGATACTTCCATGTTCATACAGATAGCGCTGTAGATATTTCCATGTTCATACAGATAGCGGTGTAGATATTTCCATGTTAATACAGATGGCGGTGAAGTTATTTCCATGTTCATACAGATGGCGGTGTAGATATTTCCATGTTCATGCAGATGGCGGTGTAGATATTTCCATGTTCCTACAGATGGCGGTGTAGATTTTTCCATGTTCATACAGATAGCGGTGTAGTTATTTCCATGTTTATAGAGAAATCTGTGTAGATATTTCCATGTATATGCAGATAGCTGTGTAGATATTTCCATGTTCATACAGACAGCGGTGTAGATATTTCCATGTTCATACTGATGGCGGTGAAGATATTTCCATGTTCCTACAGATATCGGTGTAGATATTTCCATGTTCATACAGTTAGCGGTGTACATATTTCCATGTTCATACAAATGGCGGTGTAGATATTTCCATGTTCATATAGATGGCGGTGAAGATATTACCATGCTCATAGAGATGTTGGTGTAGATATTTCCATGTTCATACGGATGGCGGTGTAGATATTTCCATATTCCGATAGATGGCGGTGTAGGTATTTCCACGTTCATACAGATAGCGATGTAGATATTTACATGTTCATTCAGACAGCGGTGTAGATATTTCCATGTTCATACAGATAGCGCTGTAGATATTTCCATGTTCATACAGATAGCGGTGTAGATATTTCCATGTTCATACATATGGCGGTGAAGATATTTCCATGTTCATACAGATGGCGGTGTAGATATTTCCATGTTTATGCAGATGGTGGTGTAGATATTTTATGTTCCTACAGATGGCGGGGTAGATATTTCCATGTTCAAACAGTTAGTGGTGTAAATATTTCCATGTTCATACAGATGGTGGTGTAGATATTTCCATGTTCATATAGATGGCGGTGAAGATATTTACATGTTCAAACAGATGGCGGTGTAGATATTTCCATGTTCATAGAAATGGCGGTGTAGACATTACCATGCTCATAGAGATGGTGGTATGGATATTTCCATGTTCATACGGATGGCGGTGTAGATATTTCCATGTTCCTACAGTTGGCGTTGTAGATATTTCCATGTTCATACAGATGGCTGTGTAGATATTTCCATGTTCAAACAGATAGCGGTGTAGATATTTCCATGTTCATCCAGATGGCGGTGTAGATATTTCCATGTTCATACAGATAGCGGTGTAGTTATTTCCATGTTTACAGAGAAAGCTGTGTAGATATTTCCATGTATATGCAGACAGCTGTGTTGATATTTCAATGTTCATACAGATAGCGGTGTAGATATTTCCTTGTTCATCCAGATAGCGGTGTAGATATTTCCATGTTCATCCAGATGGCGGTGTAGATATATCCATGTTCATACAGATGGCGGTGTAGATATTTCCATGTTCCTATAGATGGCAGTGTAGGTATTTCCATGTTCATACAGTTAGCGATGTAGATATTTCCATGTTCATTCAGATATCGGTGTACATATTTCCATGTTCATAAAGATAGCGCTGTAGATATTTCCATGTTCATACAGATAGCGGTGTAGATATTTCCATGTTCATACAGATGGCGGTGAAGTTATTTCCATGTTCATACAGATGGCGGTGTAGATATTTCCATGTTCATCCAGATGGCGGTGTAGATATTTCCATGTTCATACAAATGGCGGTGTAGATATTTCCATGTTCCTACAGATGGCGGTCTAGATATTTCCATGTTCATACAGAAAGCGGTGTAGTTATTTCCATGATTATAGAGAAAGCTGTGTACATGTTTGCATGTATATGCAGATAGCTGTGTTGGTATTTCAATGTTCATACAGATAGCGGTGTAGCTATTTCCATGTTCATACAGATAGCGGTGTAGATTTTTCCATGTTCATCCAGATGGCGGTGTAGATATATCCATGTTCATACAGCTGGCGGTGAAGATATTTCCATGTTCATACAGATGGTGGTGTAGATATTTCCATGTTTATATAGATAGCGGTGTAGTTATTTAAATGTTTATAGACATAGCAGTGCAGATATTTCCATTGCTATACAGATAGCTGTGTAGATATATCCATGTTCATACAGATAGCGGTGTAGATATTTCCATGTTCATACAGAAAGCGGTGTAGATATTTCCATGTTCATACAGATAGCGGTGTAGATTTTCCATGTTCATACAGTTAGCGGTGTAGATATTTCCATGTTCATACAGAAGGCGATGTAGTTATTTCCATCTTCATACAGATGGCGGTGAAGATATTTACTTGTTCAAACAGATGGCGGTGTAGATATTTCCATGTTCATAGAGATGGCTGTTTAGATATTACCATGCTCATAGAGATGGCGGTGCAGTGTTTATATGGATGGCGGTGTAGATATTTCCATGTTCATACGGATGGCGGTGTAGATATTTCAATGTTTATTCAGAGTTCGGTTTAGATATTTCCATGTTTACAGAGATAGCGGTGTAGATATTTCCATCTTGATACACTAAGCGGTGTAGATATTTCCAAGTTTATAGAGGTAGCGGTGTAGATATTTCTGGGTTTATAATGATAGCGTTGTAGATATTTCCATGTTTTTACAGATAGCTGTATAGATACTTCCATGTTTATACAGACGGCGGTGTAGATATTTCCATGATTATAGAGATGGCGGTCTAGATATTTCCATGTTTACAGAGATAGTGCTGTAGTTATTTCCAAGTTTATAGAGAGAGCGGTGTAGATATATCCATGTTTATACAGATAGCGGTGTAGATATTTTCATGTTTATAAAGATAGAAGTTTAGATATTTCCATTGATATACAGATATCTGTGTAGATATTTCCATGTTCATACAGATATCGGTGTAGTTATTTCCATGTTCAAACGGATAGCGGTGTAGATATATGCATATTCATACAGTTAGCGGTGTAGATATTTCCATGTTCATACAGATGGCGGTGAAGATATTTCCATGTTCATACAGATGGCTGTGTAGATATTTCCATGTTCCTGCAGATGGCGGTGTAGATACTTCCATGTTCATACAAATGGCGGTGTAGATATTTCCATGTTCATAGAGATGGCGGTGTAGATATTTCCATGTTTATACAGATAACGGTGTAGTTATTTCCATGTTTATAGAGATAGCAGTGTAGATATTTCCATTGATATACAGATAGCTGTGTAGATATATCCATGTTCATACAGATAGCGCTGTAGACATTTCCATGTTCATTCAGATAGCGGTGTAGATATTTCCATGTTCATACAGATAGCGGTGTAGATATTTCCACGTTCATGCAGATAGCGGAGTAGATATTTCCATGTTCATACAGATTGCGGTGTAGATATTTCCATGTTCATACAGTTAGCGGTGTAGATATTTCCATGTTCATACAGATGGCGGTGTAGACATTTCCATGCTCATATAGATGGCGGTGAAGATATTTACATGTTCAGATGGCGGTGTAGATATTTCCATGTTCATAAAAATGGCAGTGTAGATATTATCAAGCTCATAGAGATGGTGGTGTAGATATTTCCATGTTCATACGGATGGCGGTGTAGATATTTCCACGTTCCTACAGATGGCGGTGTATGTATTTCCATGTTCATACAGATAGCGGTGTAGATATTTCCATGTTCATTCAGATGGCGGTGTAGATATTTCCATGTTCATACAGATAGCGTTGTAGATATTTCCATGTTCATGCAGATGGCGGTGTAGATAATTCCATGTTCATACAGATGGCGGTGAAGATATTTCCAGGTTCATACAGATGGCGGTGTAGATATTTCCATGTACCTACAGATGGCGGTGTAGATAATTTCATGTTCATACAGATAGTGGTGTAGTTATTTCCATGTGTATAGAGAAAGCTGTGTAGATATTTCCATGCATATGCAGATAGCTGCGCTGATATTTCAATGTTCATACAGATTGCGGTGTAGATATTTCCATGTTCATCCAGATAGCGGTTTAGATATTTCCATGTTCATCCAGATAGCGGTGTAGATATTTCCATGTTCATCCAGATGGCAGTGTAGGTATATCCATGTTC
The DNA here is from genome assembly GCF_029281585.2 of Gorilla gorilla gorilla. NCBI lineage: Eukaryota > Metazoa > Chordata > Mammalia > Primates > Hominidae > Gorilla > Gorilla gorilla. The sequence continues at coordinate 314,597 of NC_073233.2, read as the reverse complement.
ATACAGATGGCGGTGAAGATATTTCCATGTTCATACAGATGGCGGTGTAGATATTTCCATGTTCATACAGATAGCGGTGTAGTTATTTCCATGTTTA